>NW_028319349.1:15000-315000 GCF_062004578.1 Staurois parvus
AGTACCCCCAGAACTGTGACCAATTTGTCACCAACAGCTGACGGTCAACTAGCAATGATCATCAACAGGTAGGACGTCAGCACCGTGCAGTGCCGCATGATTGGCAACCCTTCCTACCAGCCTTGGGCATTACGGCCCACTTAAAACACCGGCACCCACTGGAAAAAAAAAGGGATTAATATTGATATTATATGGGACGTTTTGTATTTATACCAATTTTTAAATCTACTATGTGACGTTGGTAGACTTATTTTAACCCCTTACCCGCCGGAAGATTTACCGGAATTTACGTCGCTTTTACTTTTTGACTGCCTATCATATTTCTTGAGGTGTTAAAATGCCAGGGCAGTACAAAGGCCCCCAAATTAACCCTTTTTGGAAAGTAGACATTTGCTGAGAGGCATGTTGAGTCCATGGAAACTTTTATTTTTCTGCCACAAATTTTTGAAAAATGAAAAAAAATTTTTTTAATACAAAGTTGTGACTTAAATGATATTTTGCTAACATATGTCATGGCTTTATGTGTCATACACCCCAAAACACATTCTTCTACTTCTCACGAGTATGGGGATACCACATGTGAGAGACTTTTTGGGAGTCTAGCTATATATATAGGCCCCCATAATCCAATATAATACACAAAATCCAATGACCACCTTCAGGCTTTCAAAGGGCATATTTCCTCATATCAGTTCCTCACTACCTAACACAGCTGCAGAGGCCCTAAAAGGCCAGGACAGTACAAACACCCCCAAAATGACCCCTTTTTGGAAAGTAGACACTCCAAGGAATTTGCTGAGAGGCATGTTGAGTCCATGGAAAATTGTAATTTTCTGCCACAAATTTTTGAAAAATGAAAAAAAAATTTTTACACAAAGTTGTGACTTATATGATATTTTGCTCACATATGTCATGGCTTTATGTGGAATAACACCCCAAAACACATTCTGCTACTTCTCCCAAGTATGGGGATACCACATGTGAGAGACGTTTTGGGAGTCTAGCTATATACAGGCCCCCAAAATCCAATATAGTACACAAAATCCAATGACCACCTCCAGGCTTTCAAAGGGCATATTTCCTCATATCAGTTCCTCACTGCCTATCATAGCTTTGGAGGCCCTACAATGCCCTGATAGTACAAACACCCCCAAATGACCCCTTTTTGGAAAGTAGACACCCCAAGGAATTTGAGTCACAGTGAGTATCTTTGTCACAGGGTTGTGAAAAAGAAAAAAGAAAAGAAAAAATACATTTTTGTTTTCTTTCTTCATTTTTCCAAAAACTTGTGGCAACAAATGAGATCTGCAAAATACTCCCCATGCCTCTTAACAAATACCTTGGAGCAGGGGCGGACTGACCATTTGGAAACTAGGGCACTGCCCGAGGGCCCGGGGTCAGTAGGGGGCCCCATGAGATGACCCTGGTACCTTTTTCATAGGCTTTTTTGAGTTTGGGCAAGGACACAGGGGCCCCATGATCCCCTATTGCCCGGGGGCCCCATGAGTTGTCAGTCCACACCTGCCTTGGAGTGTCTGCTTTCCAAAAAGGGGTTATTGGGGGAGGTCAGGGGGTGCTTCTACTATCCTGGCATTTCAGGGCCAACATTAGAAGCTTCTGCCACACATCACCCACTCTTCTAACCACTTGAAGAACAAGCCTTTTCTGATATTTATTGTATACATGAAAAAACTTTTTTTTTGCTAGAAAATTACTTTGGACCCCCAAACATTATATATTTTCTTAAAGCAGAGGCCCTAGAGAATCCAGTGGTGGGTGTTGCAATTTTTTATGTCACACAGTATTTGCGCAGCGATTTTTCATGCGCTAATGTTTTGGAAAAAATACATATATCGCCCAATTGTTTGATAAAATATAAAAGATGATGTTATGCCAAATATATAGATACCAAACATGACATGCTGTAAAATTACACATGTCCGTATAACAGATACAAACTATGTAAATATCAATAGGCAACGCTTTAAAAGCCTTTACACGTCACCACTTTCTATTTACACAGATCTCTCCTCTGCCCTTAAAGCATCTGATCACACCAAGACCGTTGTGATCAGATGCTTTTCCATGTAGCAAGCTTTTGGCATCGCTCAAGGCTTTACAAAATGCAATCACCCTGCCAGCAAGGAAGAGGGGAGCGGAGCCCCGAGTTATTCCATGAACCAGGTAATGTGCAAAGAGGGAGGATGGACGCTGCTCAAACCCATCCCAAGGAGTTCTGTGAGAATGCTGTGATGCCAATGTGTCAGGAATCCCAGAGATCACCGCGGCGCACGAATCTGCACATGCGTAGGATCAAAACAAGACATGCAGGCGGGCACTAGGACCCAGGCGCGCCTGTCACCAATGGTGGCCAGGTAGGCACTAGGACCCAGGCGCGCCTGTCACCAATGACGGCCGGGTAGGCACTAGGACCCAGGCGCGCCTGTCACCAATGATGGCCGGGTAGGCACTAGGACCCAGGCGCGCCTGTCGACTCCGGGCGGGCTATTTAAACCAGCTCTTGCAATGCTCACATTGCCATATGGTCTTTGTTCCTGTGTTCCTGCTCTTTTCTGTTCCTGTGATTGCCTTGTTGCTGACCCAGCCTGACCCTGATTCCGTTGACCGTCTCCTGCTCTGACCTCTGGCTCGTTTTTGACTACTCTTCTGCCTACTCCTGATTACTTGACCTCTTGTTGCTGAACTCGGCTTGTGACCCGACTATTCTCTGTCTGCTGCTCTGTACCGTTCTGCCTCCGCTGTTACCGACTTGACCTGTCTGACTACGCTATACCTGCACTGTCATCTGTCCATCCATCCCGCACGGATCCAGTCACTACTGCCCGGGCCTGCCAGCCTCTTCACATCAGGCTCTCTTCCAGTACATACCTCCGGCGGTTGCCTCTACCACAGTTGGGTGTACTCGGGGGCCGCGACCTGGTCTCAGTCTGCTCCAAGTCCATCCCCACCATCAGGGGCTCTGGTGAATAAGCAGATTGAGGCTTAGCCCTTTGAGGACCGTAAGAGTTTGGAACGCCAAAAGAATCAATTTTTTTGTTTTTAAAGTTCGTACACTTCAGTTGCTGTAACTAAGCCATTTCATGAAATAACTGGCAAAACGCTAGATCCATTTGTTGTTTGTTGATAAGAACTAATATTTTGACTCAAACCAAAAAAAAAAAAAAGAGTTTTAAGTTCTTAATCAGATGATACACGCAATTAAAAACATGGGACAAATACGTCCCTTGGTCCTCAAAGGGTTAAACCCCACGCCCTGGGGAATCCCGTTCTGTGGGTCGCTAGAGGTACCGCCGGGCGGTACCTGATACAATGGCCTCAGCCCCCCCCGCCCATAGGTGACTTGGTCACAGAGGTTGGAAACAGACAGCTCGGAAACTATATATAGCATCATCGGCCATGAAAAAAGGCGAGTATGTGCAGGTGAAAAGAACGAAAATTAGGAGAAATGAAAACAATGAAAAAAACCCCAAAATAATGAAAAAAGAAAAATTAAACAATGAGACAAGAAAAGCAAAACATAAAAAATAAATAATCAAGAAAAAGGTGTTAGCAAAATATGAGAAGTAATAGAATAATTAAAAAAAGAAAGAAGGAAAATAAAAATGAGGAAAAATGAAAAATAAAAATAACAAAAACTCTAACGAAAAAAAAATATAACAATGAGAAATAAAATTGAAAGTAAAAGTAAAAAATAAATGATATGGTGTATGGTACAGGAAAATAAAGGTAAAAATAAGAACAAAAATGTAAATGGAAATAAGGAATGAAAAATCAAAAAACATAAATGGTGCGATAAAAAAAAATACAATAAAGTAGAAAAAGAAAGAAAAATATGTGAGTATGTGGATGAATATTTATTAAAAAATAAATAAATAAATAATATATATATATATATATATATATATATATATATATATATATAAACTTTATCAGTAAAGACAAAACCTAATGAAAAAACTGATGAAAAAAACTGAGAAAAGAGTAGTGGATGGAAAGTGAGAGATATGTGTGAAAAAAATGTATAAAAGAGTGAGTAAAAAAATATTTGCACCAACGGTAAAAAATATAGCTTTAGACAATGTATCAATTGCCAAACCAGATATGTCATCTATTTGATAACTTGTCAGATATGCAATGTTCATTATGTGGGTCGAACAACTAGACGCCTGTGTGACAGGATGCAAGATCGTTTATCGAAACATAAAAACGAATAAAGAAACTCATGTATCTAGACATCTCAGAGTACATCATAGTTGAAATACACACTCCCTCAGAATACAAACCATGGAACGAGTAGATCCATACATTAGAGGAGGAGATTGTTTCTCTCGTCTTTGTAAGAGAGAGGTATTATGGATTTTCAGACTCAATACCTGGATACCCAAAGGACTGAACTTTGAATGGGATGTTACCCACTACTATGAGTGATTGAACATTCACTTATGGACAACCTCACATACATCCTCTTTCTTCCTCCTCCTTTTACATTCATATGAAGAAGATTAGTGACAGTAACGCTGTTTATAATATATTGAGTCCCTCTTATCAGATAGATTCTTTGTCTTTGTTCTCTTTTTCTCTCCTTGTCCTATGTGATGAGGTAGGACAACAGGCTTTTGCTATTTCAACATTTTTTGCTGTTAATATTTTTTTCATTTGTATTCTTTACCAGAACAATGGCTGTGTTGATGTTTTCTTTTTTTGTTCTTTTTTTCATTTTATGTTTTTCTCATTTTTTTTATATCCTTTTTTATGTTTTTTCATATATCTTTTCATTCACTTTTTTACACACTTTCTTCACACATTCCTATGCATTTTACATATCATTCACTTTTCATCCACTACTGTTTTCTCTGTGGTTTTTCATCATTTTATTCATTAGGTTTTACCATAAATAATTAAGTATATATATATATATATATATATATATATACATCCACATACATACATATTTTTCTTTCTTTTTCTTCTTTATTGTATCTCTTTTGTTATCTCATCATTTTTGTTTTTTGGTTTTTTTATTTTTCATTCCTTATTCCCATTTTCATTCTTATTTTTAATTGTATTTTTCTTCTTTTTGCTTGTATCTCTTTTGACTTATTTGCATATATATATATATATATATATATATATATATATATATATATATATGTATATATATACCTACACATTTCTCATTTATTTCTTATTTTTATTTCTCATTATATATATATATATTTATTTTTATTTTTTCCTTTTTCATTAGGGTTTTTGTTATTTTTATTTTTATTCATTTTTAATTTTAATGTTTTATTTTGCTTCTTCTTTCTTTTTTATTCTTTTCTTTTTTTCTTTTTTATTATTCCATCACTTCTCATATATTTTGTTAGCACCTTTTTCTTGATTATTTATTTTTTAAATTTTTTTGTTTTCTTGTACCTTTGTTTAATTTTTCTTGTGTCATTATTTTGTTTTTTTTTTATTGTTTTCATTTCCCCTAATTTTCATTGCTTTCACCTGCACAGACTCACCTTTTTTCATGGCTGATGATGCTATATAGTTTCTGAGCTGTCTGTTTCCCGCCTCTGTGACCAAGCCCCCTATGGGTGGGGCAAAATGTATCAGAGGGCATGGCCGGATCGACGGCTGAGGTCATTGGCATCACAGCATTCTCTCAGGACTCCTTGGGATGGGTTTGAGCAGCATCCATCCTCACTCTTTGCGCAGATGCTTTCCCAATTTAAAAAAACGGCGCTGTTAAAGTCTGGCAAAATGGAAATGATGAAATGCTCATAGCTTCCAGTCTCTTAGACCATAGAGATGATTAGAGCCATTCTGGTCTCTGATCAGCTCTATGGTCAGCCAGCGGAACTGTCGGCTGCATTCTCGGATTACCCTGTGGGACAGGAGAGCCCAAGAAAGCCATGGAAGGCAGCAGGGGTGGCATTCCTTCCTCCTGCTTGTAAAAATGTTCCAGCAGCTAACAAGCTACTAGGATTGTTTTTATATAAAATCCAACTGCCAGCTGATAAAAATGATACCAAGATGATGGCTGTAGCTGCAGGCATCATCCTGATATAACCGCTCAAAGTCCAGCGACGTACCAGTATGTCGCTGGTCCATGTTGGGCCTATATGTAACAGCAGAGAACACGGGCATATGATGAATCAGCTCTGTGGACCAATATGACCGCAATTCATTTTTTATGTAATGCCCATGTTGAGGGTTAGGCCCAAAAAAGTTTTAACTTCAGAAACTGTGATAGATTTCCATGCGAATTGTCTGGCAAAAGCTGAATTTGGGTGGGTGGCTATGTATTGTGCATATAAATTGTTTTGGCCCACAATCAATTTGTACAAATCTTCAGTGAAAAATCAGTGAGAGTCTAAATGCTAGTGCTAGCAACGAACGGGGCTGATCCTGCTAACACTGTGTTTTTGGGGACACTATACTAAGGAGGCACTAGTATAGTTCTGTTCGTGATCAATATATTGATATGTGCAAACAGTATACTAGTAATGGGGGTGATCAGCGACCTATAGCATGAGTGCGATAGTGTGCGGGCAATCTAACGTCAGTTGACCCTGGCTGGGAGAGGAGCTTACTGACCCTGATGCTATCTGATGTCGCTAGTGGTGTTTTGGACCGGACCAAGTGTCCGATGATTATCTGCCCCTGTCCTAATCAATCATGTGGCATGGGATGCGCGCATCTGAAGAATTCACTCTGACACACTCGTTCAGCTCTGTAAAACTTCTGCTTTATTGGAATGAGGAAGGGAGTTTATATATGCAAGATGATGCAAGGGTCATGTGAGCACAGCATTAGCATTATTGAACTATATGTTAGTCTTTGATTGGTCATGTTCACACAAAAGCAAACTTCCTTCAGGATATAGGCGTGATCTTCTGGGTGTTGTCCGAAAGGAGGTATTATTATTATTATTATTATTACATTGAGTTTATATAGCGCCAAAGGGTTTGCTCAGCGCTGTACAATAGGGGGGAAAATACATGGCACAGTACAACAAAAACAGACAGCGTACGAGGGGTAAGAGGGCCCTACTCTTTCGAGATTACAATCTAGGAGGGGGGGGGTAATGGTACAATAGGAAGTGGCTGAGGGGAATGAAGTGGCGGAGGGGAATGAAGTGGTGGGAGGAATGAGGGAGAATGGCCGTTAGGTGAGGGTGGGGTAGGCTTCCCTGAAGAGATGGGTTTTGAGGGAGCGCTTGAATGTGGGGAGGGAAGGCGACAGTCGGATGGATTGGGGCAGTGAGTTCCAGAGGATAGGGGAGGACCTGGAGAAGTCTTGCAATCGTGCATGGGAGGAGGAGACCAGGGAGCAGGATAGAAGGAGGTCCTGTGAGGAGCGAAGGGTACGGGTAGGGCGGTACTTGGGGATCAGGTTGGTGAGGTATAGAGATGAGCGAATCGAACCAGGCGAACCGGAATTCGATACGAATTTCACGAAAAATTCGATTTGCGTCGAATCCGAATATTTGCCTACTTCGGGTGCGCGAATCGGATTTTTCCCGATCAGCCGGCAAAAGTGTCCCTGCAGAGAGCTCCGCTATTTCTGACAGTTCTCTGACAGAAGGAACACATGTACAGCGGTTGAAACATTGTATCTATTTGTTTCCATTTAGGATACAGATGTTTTTATTCGGAAACAGATGTTTCAACCGCTGTACATGTGAAGGAGCTGTCAGAGAACTGTCAGAAATAGAGGAACTCTGCACATACACTTTTTGCCGGTTTGGAATTCTTATTTTCATCCTACTTCTTCTTCTTCTTCTTCATCCTCATCCTCAGAAGAAGAAGAGGATGAGGATGAAGAAGAAGAAGTAGGATGAAAATAAGAATAATTCCAAGCCGGCAAAAAGTGTATCTGCAGAGCTCCTCTAAGTGTATCTGCAGAATAGAGGAGCTCTGCAGATACACTTTTTGCCGGCTTGGAATTATTCTTATTTTCATCCTACTTCTTCTTCTTCTTCCTCTTCATCCTCATCCTCATCCTCTTCTTCTTCTTCTGAGGATGAGGATGAAGAAGAAGTAGGATGAAAATAAGAATAATTCCAAGCCGGCAAAAAGTGTATCTGCAGAGCTCCTCTATTCTGCAGATACACTTAGAGGAGCTCTGCAGATACACTTTTTGCCGGCTTGGAATTCTTCTTATTTTCATCCTACTTCTTCTTCTTCATCCTCATCCTCAGAAGAAGAAGAAAAGGATGAGGATGAGGATGAAGAAGAAGAAGAAGAAGAAGTAGGATGAAAATAAGAATAATTCCAAGCCGGCAAAAAGTGTATCTGCAGAGCTCCGCTAAGTGTATCTGCAGAGCTCCGCTATTTCTGACAGTTCTGTGACATTCACTCCATACAGCGGTTGAAACATTGTATCTATTTGTTTCCATAAATGGATCCATTTATGGAAACAAATAGATACAATGTTTCAACCGCTGTATGGAGTGAATGTCACAGAACTGTCAGAAATAGCCTAAGAAATAGCGGAGCTCTGCAGATACACTTTTTGCCGGCTTGGAATTCTCCTTCTTCTCATCCTTCTTCTTCTTCTCATCCTTCTCCTTCTTCTCATCCTTCTCCTTCTTCTCATCCTTCTTCTTCTTCTCATCCTTCTCCTTCTTCTCATCCTTCTTCTTCTCATCCTTCTCCTTCTTCTCATCCTTTTCCTTCTTCTCATCCTTCTTCTCATCCTTCTCCTTCTTCTCATCCTTCTCCTTCTTCTCATCCTTCTCCTTCTCCTTCTTCTCATTCTTCTCCTTCTCCTTCTTCTCATCCTTCTCCTTCTCCATCTTCTCATCCTTCTCCTTCTCCTTCTTCTCATCCTTCTCCTTCTTCTCATCCTTCTCCTTCTTCTCATCCTTCTCCTTCTCCTTCTTCTCATCCTTCTCCTTCTCCTTCTTCTCATCCTTCTCCTTCTCCTTCTTCTCATCCTTCTCCTTCTCCTTCTTCTCATCCTTCTCCCTCTCCTTCTTCTCATCCTTCTCCTTCTCCATCTTCTCATCCTTCTCCTTCTTCTCATCCTTCTCCTTCTTCTCATCCTTCTCCTTCTTCTCATCCTTCTCCTTCTTCTCATCCTTCTCCTTCTTCTCATCCTTCTCCTTCTCCTTCTTCTCATCCTTCTCCTTCTTCTCATCCTTCTTCTCATCCTTCTCATCCTTCTCCTTCTTCTCATCCTTCTCCTTCTACTCATCCTTCTTCTCATCCTTCTCCTTCTTCTCATCCTTCTCCTTCTTCTCATCCTTCTCCTTCTCCTTCTTCTCATCCTTCTCCTTCTTCTCATCCTTCTCCTTCTTCTCATCCTTCTCCTTCTTCTCATCCTTCTCCTTCTCCTTCTTCTCATCCTTCTCCATCTTCTCATCCTTCTCCTTCTTCTCATCCTTCTCCTTCTCCTTCTTCTCATCCTTCTCCTACTTCTCATCCTTCTCCTTCTTCTCATCCTTCTCCATCTTCTCATCCTTCTCCTTCTCCTTCTTCTCATCCTTCTCCTTCTCCTTCTTCTCATCCTTCTCCTTCTCCTTCTCCTCATCCTTCTCCTTCTTCTCATCCTTCTCCTTCTCCATCTTCTCATCCTTCTCCTTCTTCTCATCCTTCTCCTTCTCCTCCTTCTCCTTCTTCTCATCCTTCTCCTTCTTCTCATCCTTCTCCTTCTCCTTCTTCTCATCCTTCTCCTTCTTCTCATCCTTCTCCTTCTCCTTCTCCTTCCTCATCTCCAAGGGCATTTAAATTAAAGGTACAGTGTTCTGCACTAATTTAAAGGCTCTCTGAAGCCTAGAAACCCTTTTTATAAGTTAACTTCGTAGCGAATAAATTCGCATCGAATCGAATTTCTTCCTGAAATTCGGCGAATCAGCCGAATCGACTTTTTGAATAATTCGCTCATCTCTAGTGAGGTAGTCAGGGGCAGTGTTGTGAACGGCTTTGTAGGTCAGGGTTAGAAGTTTAAATTTGATGCGTTGGGCAATCGGAAGCCAGTGGAGGGAGAGGCAGAGGGGAGTGGCAGAGGTGGAGCGGGTGGTGAGGTGGATGAGTCTGGCCGCTGAGGTACTGTCTTTGTTGTAAGCCTTCACTTGATGGGAGGGGTTGCTGAGCAGCTATTTTGAGTAAGGACTTAGGCACAAAGCATAGAGACATATATATACATACAAAAGCATCTAAAAATATAAAAGTATAAAAGTAAATATGTATAAAATGTATAAAAAAAAAAACCAAATAGGCATTTTACCATATCCATCACAGTGGCAGGAATACAGTGATCAATGAAAAATTCTATATACTGACACTGTACTAATGGCACTGGCTGGGTGACAGGCTGATCAAAGGGTTAATAGGGGGGTGAAACAAGTGTTAAATGTGCTATCTAAAGTGTGTGTGTAAAATGTAGTGCTTTTATTCAGTGCAGTGGTCTGTCTTCTCTCCCTGGACCGATTGGGGGGGGGGGGGGGGCGTAGGTGAGTTCACAATCTGAAAAAGAAAGCGACGCAAGGTTATGGCGCTTTGCCCAGAGCCGCTGCTCGACCACACGGGCAGGCAGTCAGCAATTGGTTAAAAAAAAAACCTAAAATGTTTTTCTTTTAAATTCTCAATACAGTATTTTCTGTTTATTCATTTATTTTTTTAACAATTTAAAAAAAATTAATTGTATCAAAATAGTGCAATGTTACCATGTTACTTGGGGGGGGGGGGGGGGGGTGATCAGTGATTTTTTTTTTTTGGTTACACTTTGCATTGCAATGCAAAGCTTGTTTTGAACTGTCATGAATGAGTTAGACATGACAGTTCAATATAATAGTGATCTGTGATTAGCTAGAGCTGGTCACATGGTACAGGGAGCCGTGATTGGCCCCATGTATCATGTGACCGCTGTAGGCCAATCACAGCTCACTAGAAATGTCTCCTTTTTTTGTTGCATGATTGGCAACCCTTCCTACCAGCCTCGGGCATTACAGCACACCGGCACCCATTGAAAAAAAAAAAAAAAGGGATTAATATTGATATTATATGGAATGTTTTGTATTTATATCAATTTTAAACCTACTATGTGACGTTGGTAGACTTATTGTAATACAAATTTTTCTGTTTTGATCAAATTTCTCCCTTTTTTACGTACATTGTGGACAGATTGCAGCATAGGCCCCAAGGTCACACCTTACGAGAAATAGTGTACACAGTATACAGGTCTGAGGGGAATTTCCACTATGTATAGCCTGGTGATAGACACTTCCATATAATGATCCGACATTAGGACACCGACTTAGCTCTGGAAATAGACATGGAATCATGGCACTCCTGTGCCCAATGGTCTCAGAAGGACATTTTGAATGTATCACTGCTTGAGGCCAATATAAGAGTTAGGTGGTTCCTACTGGCTTTTCGAAATTGTATCCAAGCTCTTCACCTCTGTGTTTTATAGGATGTCAAATGCAAGGCACAGTGTTCCATATGTGGTGGGAATGCCCCCGACTTCCAGGCTTTGGGAATAATGTTTATGCCCTCCTCAGGTGAGTGACTGGAGTCTCTATTTTGCAATCCCCATGGTTAGCTCTGCTAAATGAATCGCTTGAGAAAGCATCTTAAGCCACTCAGGTTGATATTTTTCATCCTCATAGGGGCCAAGATCACCATCAGTAGATTTTGGAAGAAGGCTTCAGTCCCTGTTTCTCAGGTACGGCAGGAGGTCTCGTGGATCGCGACTCATGAAAAACTTACCAGCATTCTTATGAACGTCAATCTGTGACTCTTGTAATCTGGGTAACAAAGTTGTTCAGTCGTACCGTCCTTGGGATCCTCCCCGTCCTCATTTTCTCCCCTCTTTTTTTCTTCCCTTTTCTTTTCTGATTTTTTTTCTACCTGTTTCTATGTGATCCAGTAATGTTGATATTCTTTAGACTGGACATTAGCTTTACAGAGATCCTGTTAGTGCACTGTATGTAACAGTTGGGGAAAAAGAAAACCCTCTGGAGAAATCGAATCTTAACCACCTCTCGTCCGGCCGTTGTATATAAATGGCCGGACGGTGGCAGTGCAGGGTCGGGTGGCCGTTTATAAACGGCCTCCCCGCACCCTGCTTGTGTGCGCTCCCTGGGAGCGCGCAGCACCGTGATCCGGTGCTCGCTGTGTCCTCCGGACACAGTGGAACACCGATCGTCGGATGGGACCTCTGTGCGAGGTCCCGATCATGTGATCACTGATTGGCCAATCAGTGAGCACATGCAGAGTAATAAGCAAGAGGTCACTTCTGACATCATTGCTTACTACGTGTGAAATCTGTGAATGATCACAGAGATCACATGGTACAGGGCTATTCACAACACTCTTGTACCATGTGACAAGCTGTGACCAATCACAGCTCACTCCGTAGTTCTCAATGGCTGCAAGAATGCAGCTAGAGAGAAGGAGAAATGATTGCTTTTACATCCTTTATGGGTGTAAAAGCAATCAGTGTAGAAAAAAATAAATAAATAAATCTTCATCACCCCCCACAAGTAGTACAGTGTAACCATGGTGAAACTGTACTGCTAGGGTGACAGTATGTAAAAAATAAATAAATAAAAAATTATATAAAAAAATTTAAAAAATGTAAAGAAAAATGTTTAAAAATGATAATTTTTGGTTATAAACTAATTTGGGTTATTTAATTTTTACCAAAAATATAATGGAACAAATTTTGCCCAAGATTTATGATCAAATACTATTTATTTGCAAAATTTTAGAAGAAAAACACTGTTTTTCAAAATGTTTGGACTTTTTAATTTACATAGCAAAAAAAAAAAAAAAAAATCCCAGTGGTGAATAAATACCACCAAAATAAAGCTTTATCTGTCTCAAAAAAATTCATATGGGTACAGTGTTGCATGACCGCGCAATTGTCATTCAAAGTGTGATAGCGCCGAAAACTGAAAATTGGCCTGGACAGGAAGGGGGTGAAAGTGCCCAGACTGGAAGTGGTTAAACCTTTTGCACCGCCATGATGGTGGGGCAGGGTTTAGGATCATGTGACCGCTGTGATTGGCTGTCACATGATTGGAAAGGTCCCGTTCGCAAGTAGATATCGGGAACTTTCTGCTGGATGCCGACACATGTGCTGGGAGTGCGCACAGCGCACACGCTCTCAGCACATGTTTGTTTACATATGGTACGCAAATATGCGACCGCTCAGTGTCAAGGCCCAGCCACCGAGAGGCCACATATGTGCGTGCCGTCAGCATGAACAGGTTCAGTTATTTCGGCCTACTTTGTTGGCTCTTTGTTGAAACACTTATGTGGCCTTCATGGCTGGATCTGTAGAACAACCTTTACCCTTTATGTATGGTATTTTATATATTTTTAAGAAAAAAAAAAACATTAAAAGTAAAAAGTACTGATTGTAAAAAATCGTGCTCTTAGTCTGGATGAAGGGGGCACTGGGAAACCCCCAGAACCTGTTGACTTAGCTTAGCATCGGCTCACTATCACTGCATCAATGACCCAGAACAAGTGTGGAGTCAGAAGTCTGAACTCCTGCCTACACACCTGACTCACTACATATACACTCACCGGCCACTTTTAGTTCCACCTGTTCAATTGCTTGGTAACACAAATTGATAATCAGTCAATCACATGGCAGCAACTCGATGCATTTGGACACGTAGACTACTTGCTGAAGTTCAAACCGAGCATCAGAATGGGGAAAAAAAAGAAGATTTACGTGACTTTGAATGTGGCATGGTTGTTGGTGCCAGATGAGCTGGTCTGAGTATTTCAAAAACTGCTGATCTACTGGGATTTTCACGTACAACCATCTCTAGGGTTTACAGAGAATGGTCCGAAAAAGAGAAAATATCCAGTGAGCCACAGTTGTGTGGAGGAAAATGCCTTGTTGAGGTCAGAGGTCAGAGGAGAATGGGCAGACTGGTTCAAGATGATAGGTACCGTATTTGCCGGCGTATAAGACGACTTTTCAACCCGTGAAAATCTTTTGAAAAGTCGGGGGTCGTCTTATACGCCGGTATACGGCGAGCCGGTGTCAGGGCGGCACTTTTTCGAGGGGCGGCGCTGCCCCCCCCTCCTCCTCCAACGCACACCAAGTACAGGGGTGGACAGAGGGGCTGCTGTACCTTACCTGGCTCCGGTCCCGGTCCCACGACGATCCGCTCCAGGAAGCGCGGCTGCTCCTTTCAGTTCGGCCGCTCGATGGTCCCGCCGCCCGCTCGGCTCCGCCTCCTCACCGGTGATTGGGCGCCAGCACTGGAAAGGCACACAGGCGACCAATCACCGGCGAGTAGGCGGAGCCGAACGGCCCGCGAAAATCAAGCGGCCGAACTGAAAGAAGGAGCAGCCGCTCCTCTCCCCCACTGACACTAACGATGGGGCACTATTCCTCCTCCACACTGACAACAACGATGAGGTACTGTTCCTCCCCCACTGCCACCAACGATGGGGCACTATTCCTCCTCCCCACTGACACCAACGATGGGGCACTATTCCTCCCCCCACTGACACCAACGATGGGGCACTATTCCTCCCACTGATACCAATGATGGGGCACTATTCCTCCCCCACTGACACCAATGATGGGGCACTATTCCTCCCCCACTGACACCAATGATGGGGCACTATTCCTCCCCCACTGACACCAATGATGGGGCACTTTTCTCCCCACTGATACCAATGATGGGGCACTATTCCTCCTCCCCACTGACACCAATGATGGGGCACTATTCCTCCTCTCCACTGACACCAATGATGGGGCACGTTGGAAGAGGGGTAGTCTTATACGGCGAGTATAGCTCAAACCCTATATTTTAACAGGAAAAGTAGGGGGTCGTCTTATACGCCGGCAAATACGGTAACAGTAACTCAAATAACTACTCGTTACAACCAAGGTATGCAGAATACCATCTCTGAATACATAACATGTCAAATCATGAAGCTGACTCACAGTCTTGTGTTGTACAGTTTAATTTTAAAACCAATAAAAGTATATATATAAACATATATATATAAAAAAAAACACAAATCAAGTGCACCCGTTGTCGGCACTTCCTTCCTCTCCCCTGCAGCTGGCTGACACCGAGTAGCTGGATCAACCTGAAAATAGGTAAGCATATACATCATTCTTGCACAGGTGAGTTAGCATAGGGGGGAGGGGACAGTACTTAAGGCTAGTTAGGTGTAACCTGGAAATCAGAATACACAAGAACCACCTGCGCCAAGAAATAAATAACATACAACTTCTTATTTGCAGCTGCCACCTCTTCATCCAAAAGGATAAGAATAAACATGTACTACCGATGGCACTTGCTTTCTACCGTCAGTAATAGGTAAACAAACTCTATGACCAAAAATGTTCAGAAAAACATAATACCTCAAATAAATTGACTGCAAATAATTATAAAACAAATCCACATATCATATACAAGTGCAAAAGTCCCAAATCGTGTGTTCCATAAACTCCAACACAGTTAAAGTGAACAGGCAGTTCATATAAAGTGAAGAACGTGTTTTCATCCACCGTTCAGGAGAAATGGAAACATCCGTTGTGACAGCAATCACATGTGACAGGTACTCTTTATGGAGAGATCTGGGGTCTCCAAGACCCCATATCCCTCCTCTGCCCTTAATAGTATTTGATCACACCAAGATCAGTATCATCGAACGCTTTACATTTTTACAAATGACGTTCTTTATATCCGGGTAACCTGGAAGTGATATGAGGTCATCGCATCTGAGTTACTATATCACAGAGCTGAACAAAGCCGATCTGATCTTTGGTTCAGTGATCAGCCGGCACTTCCATGTGGCATGATCTCAGGATTGCTGCAATCAGGCAGTTTATATTCTGGTGTCACTTACAGTTGTGTCCAAAATTATTCAACCCCCACTGAAATTGAGTGTTTTGGCCAGTTTGACATTGCTTTTGATCATTCAGTCATCTTGCTTACATTTACATTAAAGAGGCACTTGTAGGTCAGACAAATATAACATAACAGTTATAATGAAATAACCACAAATGTCTTTTCTGTGCTCACAGCATTATCAGTTTTATTCAACCCCCAAGTGACATTCAATCTTAGTACTTAGTACAGCATCCTTTTACAGTTATAACAGCTTTTAAACGTGAAGCATAGCTTGACACAAGTGTCTTGCAGCGATCTACGGGTATCTTCGCCCATTCTTCATGGGCAAAGGCCTCCAGTTCAGTCACATTCTTAGGCTTGCGCACTGCAACTGCTTTCTTTAAGTCCCACCAGAGGTTCTCAATCGGATTTAAGTCTGGTGACTGCGATGGCCACTCCAAAATGTTCCAGCCTTTCCTCTGCAACCATGCTCTAGTGGACTTGGAGGTATGCTTGGGATCATTGTCCTGTTGAAAGGTCCAACGTCTCCCAAGCCTCAGGTGTGTGACGGACTGCATCACGTTTCCATCCAATATCTCCTGGTACTGAAGAGAATTCATGGTACCTTGCACACGCTGAAGCTTCCCTGTACCTGCAGAAGCAAAACAGCCCCAAAGCATGATTGACCCTCCACCATGCTTCACAGTAGGCAAGGTGTTCTTTTCATCATAGGCCTTGTTCTTCCTCCTCCAAACATAGCGTTGATCCATGGGCCCAAACAGTTCTAATTTTGTTTCATCAGTCCACAGAACACTATCCCACAACTTTTGTGGTTTGTCCACATGGCTTTTGGCATACTGCAGTCGACTCTTCTTATTCTTTGGAGACAGCAAGGGGGTACGCCTGGGAGTTCTGGCACGGAGGCCTTCATTACGCAGTGTGCGTCTTATTGTCTGGGCTGAAACTTCTGTACCCACATCTGACAAATCTTTTCTCAGTTCCTCAGCAGTCACACGGGGACTTCTCTCCACTCTACGCTTCAGGTAGCGCACAGCAGTCGAAGTCAGCATCTTCTTTCTGCCACGACCAGGTAGCGTTTCAACAGTGCCCTTTGCCTTGAATTTGCGAATGATGCTTCCTAAGGTGTCTCTTGGTATGTTTAACATCTTTGCAATCTTCTTATAGCCATTGCCCTTCCTGTGAAGAGAAATCACCTCTTCTCTTGTCTTCCTGGACCATTCTCTTGCCTTCACCATGTTTGTAACCACACCAGTAAATGTCTAGAAGGAGCTGAGTATCACAGTCATTTTAAAGCTGCCTAATTGGTGCTTATTATGCTTGATTGCTGCTCGGTGACATCCACAGGTGTTTTCAATACCTGATGGAAAGCACCTGTATGAACCTCTGTTCTTCAGAGTGGTAGTCTTTAAGGGGTTGAATAATTGTGGCAATGAAGAAACCACATAAGAACCATTTACTACTGTATTACATAAACAATTGATGTCATTTTAGTTGCATTTGGGTAGTTACAACGTCCTTGTAGGATTTGATTCTGAATACAATTCCAAATGTACACTATAGTCCCTAAACCCCTTTACAGCATTGGGGGTTGAATAATTTTGGACACAACTGTACTTTGTGTAGTGGCCTCAAGTTGTGCCAAAAGCTCTCGGTTCCTCTGCTCCAGTATACGAAGCCTTTGAAGATCAGAGGTAACAATCCTATCTGCATCTTCGATGAGTTTTTTAATCTCCTGGTTTTCCTGTAACACATTGCAGACAATAAGCTCTGCAGCTTTTATTTGCGAGGCATTAAAAACAAAGGCATTGGTCAGTTTAAATTCGATGTATGTACTATATTTTATTGTACAGCTCATGACTACATGCACATTTTTATCCCTTTAAAGTAGAATTTCACTCAAAAAGTGATGTTCCGCTGGTTCGCTCCCTCCCCCCGGCCTGTAACCAAGTTATGTTTGTTTTTTTAGATAAGGGGGTACCATTTTTTATTTGTTGCCACACCCCCTTCACAATTTTTGGCTAGGCGAAGATAGTGTCCTTTGCTCGCATTTCTCCCGGGACACATCACATGTCCCAGGAGGCTGCAGGATGATTCAAAATACGGCACGAGTTTGCGCATGCACAGTGAGGAGTAGACTGGTTTCTCAAGAAGCCACAGCCAGCTCTCCTATCAAAGATGGGGGCGCCGGGGACCCACTGCAGAGAGAAGAACTGGCTGCAGGAAGACAGCGCTGAACCCCAGGCACTG
Source organism: Staurois parvus (assembly GCF_062004578.1). Lineage (NCBI taxonomy): Eukaryota > Metazoa > Chordata > Amphibia > Anura > Ranidae > Staurois > Staurois parvus. The sequence goes on from NW_028319349.1 coordinate 33,107, forward strand.
GAAAGTTGCTGAGTTTTAGGCCTCATGCACACTGGGCATTAAAAAAGCTGCTTTTAGGGACGTCTGGTGTTTTTGTCACTAAATGCCTTGCATGTTAGCCTATGTCTCCATGCACACATAGGCATTTATAGGTGTTTAGAAGCAGAAAAAAACACTGTCAGCGTATCCAGGAGCAGCAGCATTTGGGCATAAAAACCACTCGATGCATGTAAACGCATCTAAACGTGCAATAATGCGCGGTATGATGGGCACTTGAGCGTTAATGTATCTTAATGGTCAGAAAAAAATTATTATTCTGCCTAATGAACTAAATGAATGCCCATTTATTAGTTTTGTCCAAAGGAGCGTGGAAAGCATTGCACCATTGATCAGTAGATGGCTGATGCCATGAAGGTCTCTTTCAGACCTGTCAGAATATCTGCTTGCCATACGGGATGTACAGCCAAGCAGATATTCTGACAGGAAGCTTCAATGAACTACCACGACGCTCCACAGCACCATGATAGTTCATTGAAAACTACAAGCCGAAAGCCGCTAACGCTGTCGGGACTTGTAGTTCATTCATTCACGGAAGTCCGTGAACGAGTGACGCAGCCCTGTGGGCGGAGCCCCGCATGGCCGTGCTATTTTCAAATCTGTCAGAGGGAGGGGAGGGGATGGCGGGCGCGGCTGCGGTTACATGTTACACCCTAAAAACGGGTTCCAAAGATGAACTTATCCTTTAAGCATTTCTTCCACCAAAACGCTGCTGCCAGGAAGGGAGCTGGGCAAACGCCCTGTGTGCATGAGGCCTTAAAAGTTAGCAGCTACATTATTTGTAGATGCTGACTTTTTAAAAAAAAAAAATCTAAAGTAGTTCTTTAAATTCTTGGCGCAGGCTGTACGCATACAGTGAGGAACAGAAGTATTTGAACCCCCCTGCGATTTTACAAGTTCTCCCACTTAGAAATCATGGAGGGGTCTGAAATTCACATTGTAGCTGCATTCCCACTCTGAGAGACAGAATTGAAAAAAAGGATTCAGAAAATCAGATTGTATGATTTTTAAAGAATTTATTTGTCTTGCACTGCTGAACATAAGTATTTGAACACCTACGAAACAGCAAGAATTCTGGCTCTCAAGGACCTGTTACTGTGCCTTTAAGAAGTCCACCTCTACTCCACTCATTCATCTAACTTAGTAGCACCTGTCTGAGCTCTTTAAAGATACCTGTCCACCCCACAGTCAGTCAGACGCCAACTACTACCATGGGCAAGGCCAAAGAGATGTCAAAAGACACCAGAGACAACATTGTGGACCTCCACAAGGCTGGAAAGGGCTACGGGGCAATTGCCAAGCAGCTTGGTGAAAATAGATCAACTGTTGGAGCAATTGTAAGAAAATGGAAGAGGCTAAAGACGACTGTCAGTCTCCCTCGGACTGGGGCTCCATGCAAGATGTCACCTCGTGGGGTATCACTGATGATAAGAAAGGTGAGGAATCAGCCCAGAACTACAAGGGAGGAGCTGGTCAATGACATGAAGACAGCTGGGACCACAGTTTCAAAGGTCACTGTCGGTAGAACACTACGCCGTCATGGTTTCAAATCATGCATTGCATGGAAGGTTCCCCTGCTCAAGTCATCACATGTCCAGGCCCATCTGAAGTTTGCCAGTGACCATCTGGATGATCCAGAGGAGGCATGGGAGAAAGTCATGTGGTCAGAGGAGACCAAAGTAGAACTTTTTGGTCTAAACGTCACTCGTCGTGTTTGGAGGAAAAAGAAGGATGAGTTGCATCCCAAGAACGTGCCATCTTGGAGGAGTTGGACTGCCTGTGCAATCTCTGTAGGGTCAAATGCAAAACTAGTGAAAACCAGTCAGAAAAGATGAGTAGGGAGAAAAATGTCAGTGGCCTCCACCTCTAAACCATTCCTCTTTTGGGGGTTGTCTCATTGTTGCCCATCTAGTGCACCTGTTAATTTCATTAAAACCAAAGCAGCTGAAACTGATTAACAACCCCCTCTGCTACTTAACTGACCAGATTAATATCTCAGGAGTTTAATTGACTTGATGCCAGACTCTGATTAAAAACTGTTTCTTTAATTATTTTGAGCAGTGTATGTCATTCAAATCAGCTCTGCTTCCTATACCAGTGAGCTGTGATTGGCCCACAGCTATCACATAGTGCCTGATACAATCACAACACCCTGTACTATGTGATTAGCTGTAGCCAATCACAGATCACTAGTTATCGCAGCTGTCAGGAATGTAAACCATTCATGTCAGTTGAAAACATTGCTGGTAGTTTTCATTGTGACAGCAATCAAAGTGTTAAAAAAATCCCTAATCACACCTCAGAGTAGTACAGTGTTAGTATGGTGACTGATCAACTCTGATGAAAGCATGTAAACAATATTTAAAAATTAAATGTAAAAAAAAAACAGAATGAAAAAATATTTGTTTTTACATACTGTCAGCAGTCAGTGTCCCTGATCACCGCCACACCAGACGTAAGATAACTCTGTACCAGGGGTGGGCTGACCATTTGGAAACTGGGCCCGGGGTCAGTAGGGGGCCCCATGAGATACCCCTGGTACCTTTTTCATAGGCTTTTTTGAGTTTGGGAAAGGACACAGGGGCCCCATGATCCCCTATTGCCCGGGGGCCCCATGAGTTGTCAGTCCGCCCCTGCTCTGTACTGCACCAGTGACAGTACAGCCCGGGCCAAAAGTTTTGAGAATGACACGAATATTAATTTTCACAAAGTCTGCTGCTTCAGTTTTTATGATGGCAATTTGCATATACAGTACTCCAGAATGTTATGAAGAGAGATCAGATGAACTGCAATTAATTGCAAAGTCCCTCTTTAACCATGGTTGCCTGCAAGGAAACACGTGCAGTCTTCATTGCTTTGTATAAAAAGGGATTTGAAGGCAAGGATATTGCTGCTACTAAGATTGCACCTAAATCAGCCATTTATTGGATCATCAAGAAAAGAGGTTCAGTCGTGAAGAAGGCTTCAGGGAGCCCAAGTAAGTCCAGCAAATGCCCGGACCATCTCCTAAAGTTGGTTCAGCTGCGGGATCGGGGTACTACCTTAATTGGGCAACTATGTGACAAATGAGGTTTAATGTTGATAAATGTAAGGTTCTGCACTTGCGGGCTAAGAATACGCATGCATCATACATTCTAGGGGGGTACAACTGGGGGAATCAATGGTGGAGAAGGATCTGGGGGTTCTGGTAGATAACAAGCTTAATAATGGCATGCAATACCAAGCTGTGGGTTCTAAAGAGAGCAAAATCCTCTCTTGTATTAAAAGAGGTATAGACTCCAGAAAGAGAGAGAGAGAGAGAGAGAGAGAGATAATTTCCCCGGTACAAATCATTAGTAAGACCTCATCTGGAATATATAGTTTAGTTTTCGGCACCAATTCACAAAAAGAACATTGGGGGACTGGAGAAAGTACAGAGAAGGGCAACCAAACTGATAAGAGGCATGGAGGAGCTCAGCTATGAGGAAAGATTAGAGGAACTGAATGTATTCTCTACTGAGAAGAGGCGATTAAGGGGGGATATGATCTCCATGTATAATACATAAGGGGGGATATGATCTCCATGTATAATACATAAGGGGGGGATATGATCTCCATGTATAATACATAAGGGGGATATGATATCCATGTATTATACATAAAGGGGGATATGATCTCCATGTATATTACATAAGGGGGATATGATCTCCATGTATAATACATAAGGGGGGGATATGATCTCCATGTATAATACATAAGGGGGATATGATCTCCATGTATAATACATAAGGGGGGATATGATCTCCATGTATAATACATAAGGGGGGATATGATCTCCATGTATAATACATAAGGGGGGGGGGGATATGATCTCCATGTATAATACATAAGGGGGGATGTGATCTCCATGTATAAAACATAAGGGGGGATATGATCACCATGTATAATACATAAGGGGGGATATGATCTCCATGTATAATACATAAGGGGGGATATGATCTCCATGTATAATACATAAGGGGGGATATGATCTCCATGTATAATACATAAGGGGGGATATGATCTCCATGTATAATACATAAGGGGGGGTATGATCTCCGTGTATAATACATAAGGGGGATATGATCTCCGTGTATAATACATAAGGGGGGATATGATCTCCATGTATAATACATAAGGGGGGATATGATCTCCATGTATAATACATAAGGGGGATATGATCTCCATGTATAATACATAAGGGGGATATGATCTCCATGTATAATACATAAGGGGGGGATATGATCTCCATGTATAATACATAAGGGGGATATGATCTCCATGTATAATACATAAGGGGGGATATGATCTCCATGTATAATACATAAGGGGGGATATGATCTCCATGTAGAATACATAAGGGGGGATATGATCTTCATGTAGAATACATAAGGGGGGGATATGATCTCCATGTATAATACATAAGGGGAGGGATATGATCTCCATGTATAATACATAAGGGGGATATGATCTCCATGTATAATACATAAGGGGGGATATGATCTCCATGTATAATACAAAAGGGGGGATATGATCTCCATGTATAATACAAAAGGGGGGATATGATCTCCATGTATAATACATAAGAGGGATATGATCTCCATGTATAATACATAAGGGGGATATGATCTCCATGTATAATACATAAGGGGGGATATGATCTCCATGTATAATACATAAGGGGGGATATGATCTCCATGTATAATACATAAGGGGGGATATGATCTCCATGTATAATACAAAAGGGGGGATATGATCTCCATGTATAATACAAAAGGGGGGATATGATCTCCATGTATAATACAAAAGGGGGGATATGATCTCCATGTATAATACAAAAGGGGGGATATGATCTCCATGTATAATACAAAAGGGGGGATATGATCTCCATGTGTAATACAAAAGGGGGGATATGATCTCCATGTGTAATACAAAAGGGGGGATATGATCTCCATGTGTAATACGTAAGGGGGGATATGATCTCCATGTGTAATACGTAAGGGGGGATATGATCTCCATGTGTAATACGTAAGGGGGGATATGATCTCCATGTATAATACGTAAGGGGGGATATGATCTCCATGTATGATACGTAAGGGGGGATATGATCACCGTGTATGATACATAAGGGGGATATGATCACCGTGTATGATACATAAGGGGGATATGATCACCGTGTATGATACATAAGGGGGGATATGATCTCCATGTATAATACATAAGGGGGGATATGATCTCCATGTGTAATACATAAGGGGGGATATGATCTCCATGTGTAATACATAAGGGGGGATATGATCTCCATGTATAATACATAAGGTGGGATATGATGACCATGTATAAATACATAAGGGGGGATATGATCTCCATGTATAATACATAAGGGGGGATATGATCTCCATGTATAATACATAAGGGGGGATATGATCACCATGTATAATACATAAGGGGGGGATATGATCTCCATGTGTAATACATAAGGGGGATATGATCTCCATGTGTAATACATAAGAGGGGGATATGATCTCCATGTGTAATACATAAGGGGGGATATGATCTCCATGTATAATACATAAGGGGGGGATATGATCTCCATGTATAATACATAAGGGGGGATATGATCTCCATGTGTAAATACATCAGTGGTTCATATAGTGAACTCGGTGTAGTTATTCCCCCTGAGGTCATCACAGAGGACAAGGGGGCACTCTTTACATCTGGAGGAAAAGAAATTTAATCTACAAACACGGAAAGGTTTCTTCACAGTGAGAGCTGGGAAAATGTGGAATAGACACCCTCAAGAGTTGGTTCTGGCCAGCTCAGTGGATTGCTGTAGAAAAGTCCTGGATTCTTTCTCGGATACACAGAATATAACTGGATATAACATTTATAGGTAAAGTTGATCCGGGAATATCCGATTGCCTCTCGGGGGATCAGGAAGGAATTTTTTTCCCTGCAGGAGCAAAATGGATCATGCTTTGCTGGGTTTTTTGCCTTCCTCTGGATCAACTGTGGGTATAGGATTATAACTTTTTTTTTTAATGGTTGAACTGGATGGACTTTTGTCTTTTTTCAGCCAGACTAACTATGTAACTATGTACCAGTGCATGGCTTGCTCAGGGATGGCAGCAGGCAGGTGTGATGCATCGGCATGCACAGTGAGAAGACATTTGGAGGATGACCTGGTGTCAAGAAGGGCAGCAAAGAAGCCACTTCTCTCCAGGAAAAACTTCAGGGACAGACTGATATTCTGCTAAAGGTCCAGGGATTGGACTGCTCAGGACTGGGGTGAAGTCATTTTCTCTAATGAATCCCCTTTCCGATTGTTTGGGGCATCCAGAAAAACCTTGTCCGCAGAAGAACAGGTGAGCGCTACCATCAGTCCTGTGTCATGCCAGTAAAGCATCCTGAGACCATTCATGTGTGGGGTCACTTCTCAGCCCCGCGAAAATCAAGCAGCCGAACTGAAAGAAGGAGCAGCCGCTCCTCTCCCCCACTGACACTAACGATGGGGCACTATTCCTCCTCCACTGACACCAATGATGGGGCACTATTCCTCCTCCACTGACACCAACGATGAGGCACTATTCCTCCCACTGACACCAATGATGGGGCACTATTCCTCCTCCCCACTGACACCAATGATGGGGCACTATTCCTTCCACTGACACCAATGATGGGGCGCTATTCCTCCCACTGACACCAATGATGGGGCGCAATTCCTCCCACTGACACCAATGATGGGGCACTATTCCTTCCACTGATACCAATGATGGGGCGCTATTCCTCCCACTGACACCAATGATGGGGCACTATTCCTCCCACTGACACCAATGATGGGGCACTATTCCTCCCACTGATACCAATGATGGGGTGCTATTCCTCCCACTGACACTAATGATGGAGCGCTATTCCTCCCACTGACACTAATGATGGGACACTATTCCTCCCACTGAAACCAATGATGGGGCACTATTCCTCCCACTGACACCAATGATGGGGCACGATTCTTCCCACTGACACCAATGATGGGGCACTATTCCTCCCACTGACTAATGATGTCCGGCCGCTGCATATAAACCCCGGAGGGTGGCAGTCCAGTTTCCGTTCATAAACGGCACCCACCATATTGGACTGTGTGCGCTGCCTGGGATCCGGTGCACGCAGTGTCCTCTTGACCGACCGTCGTACGGGACCACAACTGTGCAAGACTGAAATGGCTTCAAAGGAAGCCATTTCAGTCCAGGAGAGGAGCCGGCACAACTGTGCAAGACAGAAGGGATCACCGACCGTCGTACGGGACCTCTGTGCGAGGTCTGTGCGGGATCACCGACCGTCGTACGGGACCTCTGTGCGAGGTCCTGATCATGTGATCACTGATTGGCCAATCAGCGATCACATGCAGAGTAGTAAGCAAGATGTCATTTCTGACATCATTGCTTACTACCTGTGAAATCTGTGAACGATCACAGAGGTCACATGGTACAGGGATATTCACAGTATTTCTCAATGGCTGCAAGAATGCAGCCAGAGAGAAGGAGAAATGATTGCTTTTACAGCCTTTATGGGTGTGAAAGCAATCAGTGTAAAAAAAAAAAAAATCTTCATCACCTCCCACAAATAGTACAGTGTCACCATGGTGGCACTGTACTGCTAGGGTGACAGTACGTAAAAAAAAAAACAAAAACAAATAACAATATAAAAAAATAAAATAAAAATGTCAAAAACATTTTTGAAAAATTATAAATTTTGGTTATAAACTAATTTGTTTTTTTTTTTTACTAAAAAGATAACTGAATAAATCTTAGCCAAGATTTATAAAGAAAGATTTTTTATTTGCAAAATTTTATAAGAAAAACATGTTTTTTCAAAATGTTTATACTTTTTCATTTATATAGCAAAAAAAAAAAGAAAAATCCCAGTGGTGAATAAATACCATCAAAATAAAGTTCTATCTGTCTCAAAAAAAATGCTAAAAAATTAATATGGGTACAGTGTTGCATGACTGCGCAATTGTCATTCAAATAGTGCTAGCTCTGAAAATTGGCCTGGACAGGAAGAGGGGTAAAAGTGTCCGGACTTGAAGTGGTTAAATAAAATTACTTTTCATTGCATAGCTTGTATTAGACCCACTGAGTCTCTGTGCTTCTCTATGCAATGCAGGATGCTCATGGCTTGTAGGGGGGCTGGCAAGGTGCTTGCTGGAAGCATCACAGCACCCCGCCTCTGGCAGGAGTTATGGAAATACCACAATACTTTGATGGGTGGGTGTCAGTTTGGAGGCGTGGGTGTTCGTCAGCATGCTGAACCCTGAGATGAAAGAACTGAAATCCACTGATGAAAGGGGTGGGACGTGCACAGTCAGGCTGGGGAAGAATGAGCTAGATGATGCTGGGTGCCCTTCAGCTAGGAAATGAAGTGGGCTGTATCTGACCTGCTACAACCTGCACTCACACCTAGGTGGTTTGAATCGTAGACAGAATTACCACGATTCTGCCCACGATTTCAAACGCTCTGCTAAAATGGCAAAGTAATTCTTCCCGCAATTCAAACCGCCTAGGTGTGAATGCAGCCGTAATGCACCATGTGAGAAGATCACAGGAAGCCATTTCAGTCCAGGAGAGGAGCCGGCACAACTGTGCAAGACAGAAGGGAACGCTAGAGGTCAGATATAACAAACAGAACTCTGAAATTAAAGTTCCAAGGGGTCCATCCCTCCTCCTAGGACAGAAACCATTCACTTGGTGTACCACCTACTGGTGCAATCTGTCAGTGACTGACAGAAGGAAAAGGAATGAGAAGAGTTGTCACTAGGACAGGAAGATACATGCAGTGATAATGGCCTGACAGAGGTTCTAACCCTTCCCTATTTTACTAAAAAGGGGCTTTCCTAACAGGGAGTGCGGGGATCTTCTCACTGGGGGCAAAGACAATAAAAGCCTAGACAAAGTTACGTTTCATGTATGTTGGTGTCTCCTACCTTCTTCTGCTTGTCATTTTCATACAAGTAGTATTGGGCCACCACCCGTGCCTCCTCCCCATCGCTTCTTAACCTCTCGGCTTCATTTTGTATCCTCTTTAAAAATATGTTGTACAATTTTGCCTGATTCTTCCTAATTTCACATAAGTGAACGAGGGTGGCATTCTTCTTTTTCAGGATGACCAGGCTTCTCACCAACCTGTGAATAGAATTCATGAAAGCATTTATAATCTTTTAATATAATACATATTCTATATAAAGTGGTCAGCACATCTGTCTTGCAGCACTGGGGTCCTCCATTCAAATTCCAGTCAGCACACACTCTGCATGGAGTTTGCACATTCTGCTTGCACTTGTGTGGGTTTCCTCCTCCACCCCAAAGACATACGGGTTGGTTAATAGGTTCCTGTTTAAATTGGTTTTAGTATTTGTGTGCATGTATGTACGAGGTGTGACAAGTGAATTCCCGGAATGTGTAGCACTACGGTGGTGAGTCGCACAGCCATTCACACTCAGTCATGTTCTAACTTGCTCTCTCCCGGGTCACACACCAGTGGGCTCAGTCTTTACAGAGTAGTAGAAGAAATAACACGTGTGTGCGTCGCCCTGTTGGTAGACAAGGAGTGACAGGAATCTGGAGCACAGGATTTACATCACATTTTGTATGAAAATGGGCAAAAGTGTGAGTGAAACTTCAGCTGTGTTACAGCAGGCTTATGGTGAACATTCTATGAAGAAATCAAGTGTTATTTAATGACATACGTGGTATAAGGAGGGCTGGGTAGATGTATATGATGACACAAGAAGTGGGCAACCAAAAAAGCAAAGGATGGATGCAAATGTAGAAAATGAAAAAGGTTACAGGAATCTATATTTTTGTAATGGTTGAACTGGATGGTCTTTTGTCTTTTTTCAGCCAGACTAACTATGAAAAGACTGGAACTCTGGCCTGACAAGTGGATTCCCCACCACGACAATGCACCTGCACATGATGCATGTTCCCGGCCCAGAAACCCATACTAAACTTGACCCACCACCTTATTCCCCTGACTAAGCACCCTGCGACTTTTGGCTGTTTCCAAACATAAAAAATGCCTTAAATGGACACAGATTTGAGGACTTTCTGGACATCTATTACACCGCGGCAAAGATACTGTGCAGCATTTCAGAAACATTCATGCAATGTTTCTAGCACAGCCCTCTATAAAAGTGCTTCGCTTCACAAGGGGACTACTTTAAAGGTGACAACAGGCACTAGTGTATAGGCAAGAAAACATTTTTTTCACAGTCCATTCTGGGAATTACATTGTCACACCACGTATGTATGTGAGATAAGGTCCTTTAGATTGTAAGCTCCTTGAGGTCGGGGACTGATGAATATACAGTATGTAAAGCACTACTTATAATCAGGGGCGTATTTGCTGCGAGGCAAACAAGGCGTTTGCCTAGGGCGGCACTTTTTAGGGGGGTGATGCGGTGCCGTCACCCCCCCCTCCAATGGAAGGGACACTAAGTACAGGGGCGGGCAGGGGGCTGCTGTATCTTACCTGGCTCCTGTCCCAGTCCCACGACGATCCAGTCCTTCATTCACTTCGGCTGCTCCCTCACTTGATGTTTCCGCTGCTGCTCGCTCCACCTCCTCACCGGTGATTGGGCGCCAGAATTGTAGCTCAGGAAAGCGGCCAATCACTGGCGAGGAGGCGGAGCTGAGCAGCCCCGCGAACATCGAGTGAGGGAGAGGCCGGAGTGAAGGAAGGAGGACAGCTGACCGTGCTGGTAAGTGTACCGTGCAGATGGTGCTGCTGCAACCAGGTATGCTGGCTGCAGCAGCTCCATGCTGGAACAGGGGTCAGCAAGTGTCATTGGTGTCAGTGGGAGGAATAGTGCCCCATCATTGCTTTTGCTGATACAAATGATGGGGCATTATTCCTCCCACTGACACCAACGATGGGGCACTATTCCTCCCCCCACTGACACCAATGATGGGGCACTATTCCTCCCACTGACACCAATGATGGGGCACTATTCCTCCCCCTACTGACACCAACGATGGGGCACTATTCCTCCCCCCACTGACACCAACGATGGGGCACTATTCCTCCCCCCACTGACACCAACGATGGGGCACTATTCCTCCACCCACTGATACCAACGATGGAGCACCATTCCTCCCCCTACTGACACCAATGATGGAGCACCATTCCTCCCCCCATTGACACCAACGATGAGGCACTATTCCTCCCCCCACTGACACCAACGATGGGGCACTATTCCTCCCCCTACTGACACCAACGATGGAGCACTATTCCTCCCCCTACTGACACCAACGATGGAGCACTATTCCTCCCCCTACTGACACCAATGATGAAACAATATTCCTTCCCCCCACTGACACCAATGATGGGGTACTATTCCTCCCACTGACACCAATGACAGGGCACTATTCCCCCCCACTGACACCAATGATGGGGCACTATTCCCCCCCACTGACACCGATGACGGGCACTGTTCATCCCACTGACACCAATGACGGGGCACTTTTCCTCCCACTGACACCAAAGATGGGGCACTATTCCTCCCACTGACACCAATGACAGGGCACTATTCCCCCCCACTGACACCAATGACGGGGCACTATTCCCCCCCACTGACACCAATGACGGGGCACTATTCCTCCCACTGACACCAATGACGGGGCACTATTCCTCCCACTGACACCAAAGACGGGGCACTATTCCTCCCACTGACACCAAAGATGGGGCACTATTCCTCCCACTGACACCAAAGATGGGGCACTATTCCTCCCACTAACACTAATGATGGGGCGCTATTCTTCACACACTGACACCAATGATGGGGCGCTATTCCTCCCACTAACACCAATGATGGGGCACTATTCCTCCCACTGAAACCAATGATGGGGCACTATTCCTCCCACTGAAACCAATGATTGGGCACTATTCCTCCCACTGAAACCAATGATGGGGCACTATTCCTCTCACTGATACCAATGATGGGACACTATTCCCCCCACTGATACCAATGATGGGGCACTATTGCTCCCACTGACACCAATGATGGGGCACTATTCCTCTCACTGATATCAATGATGGGGCACTATTCCTGCCACTGACACCAATGATGGGGCACGATTCCTCCCACTGACACCAATGATGGAGCACTATTCCTCCCACTTACACCAATGATGGGGCACTATTCCTCCCACTGACACCAATGATGGGGCACGATTCCTCCCACTGACACCAATGATGGAGCACTATTCCTCCCACTGACACCAATGATGGGGCACTATTCCTCCCACTGACACCAATGATGGGGCACGATTCCTCCCACTGATACCAATGACGGGCACAATTCCTCCCACTGACACCAGTGATCGGGCACTATTCTCCCCCCACTGACTCCAATGATGGGGCACTATTCCCCCCCCCCACTGACACCAATAAGGGGGCACTATTACTCCCACTGACACTATTGGGCACTATTCCTCCCACTGACACTAATGATTGGGCACTATTCTTTCCACTGACACCAAAGATGGGGCACTATTCCTCCCACTGACACCAATGATGGGGCACTATTCCTCCCACTGACACCAATGATGGGGCACTATTCCTCCCACTAACACTAATGATGGGGCGCTATTCTTCACACACTGACACCAATGATGGGGCGCTATTCCTCCCACTAACACCAATGATGGGGCACTATTCCTCCCACTGACACCAATGATGGGGCACTATTCCTCCCACTGAAACCAATGATGGGGCACTATTCCTCCCACTGATACCAATGATGGGACACTATTCCCCCCACTGATACCAATGATGGGGCACTATTGCTCCCACTGACACCAATGATGGGGCACTATTCCTTCCACTAACACCAATGATGGGGCACTATTCCTCCCATTGATACCAATGATGGGGCACTATTCTTCCCACTGACACCAATGATGGGGCACTATTCCTTCCACTAACACCAATGATGGGGCACTATTCCTCCCACTGACACCAATGATGGGGCACTATTCCTCCCATTGATACTAATGATAGGGCACTATTCCTCCCACTGATACCAATGATGGGGCACTATTCCTCCCACTGATACCAATGAGGGGGCACTATTCCTCCCACTAACACTAATGATTGAGTTAATGACATTGGGTTCCACTGACGCGTTTCGTGCGCACGCACTTCTTCTGAGGTAGAGCAGAGCGTCGTTGACACCATGCCGCCGGTGCCACGTGGAGGCCCGGCGGCCATCTTTGTTCTTGGAGTGGTCAGTCATTCATTTGTACCTGGCACCATTGTGATTTTACCCACACATCTTTGAATTAATAAAGCAACTTTGCATACTACACTATGAGTTTCTCCCTGTGTCTCCTGTGAGGAGCTTCTCAACCTTTGCAGCCCCAGAGTGACCCTTTTACCAGCTCCAGAGAGGGGGAGCCTTCTACTCCACACATCCCTACAAGGATACTTCTGGCCTGTGGGACCTCATCCTTACCACACGAGGGCGCTTCATCCCCACATTTCTCCAGTTTCTATCCATGTTCTGACCAGAAAGAGAGGGGAATCTTCAGGATATTTACATTCATGCGTATTACCAATACGCTTCTAGTTAGTGCGCATTTCTATCATTTGCACTGAGAAAACAGCGAGCATCATTACAGAGTTGCAGTACCGGCGACAGATTGTCATCCCCATGTCATTGGGACCAGAGGCTGCCCGGGAAGCCCATGAGAGGGGTGCCCATTTTGGGAGCGATAAAACGTTCAAGTGGCTCCAACGGCTCGTGTACTGTTCAGATTTGGCAGACATGGTGGCCGAGGCATGTCTTAAGTGTCGGCCCTGCGGGCTGAGTAAGAGTACTAAACAGCGGGCTCCTGTCCAGGCCATCCGGTCATCAGCACCCCTAGAGCTCCTTATGATCGACTATGTACAGATTGGGTATTCTACCTCAAGACACTTGTACTGTCTAGTCACGACAGATCCTTTCACAAAGTATGCGGTGACTGTACCCACCAGAGACCAGACGGCAGAGTCGGCCGCTGAAGCGGTCTGCAAACACTTTATACAGGTGTTCGGGTGTCCACAGAGAATACATTCGGACAAGGGGGCATGTTTTCAGGGTACTCTAATGAATGAGTTGTACCAACTGTATGGGATTGAACGTTCCTGCACCACCCTGTATCACCCCCAGGGAAACGGGGTGTGCGAGCGGTTCAACCGCACCTTGCTCCAGATGCTGTGGACTCTGGAGGACCGCCAAAAAGCTTGGTGGCCCGAATACCTACCTGAACTGTTGTGGGCCTATAATAACAGGGTACACAGTACCACCGGATACTCCTCACATATACTCATGTTTGGGAGAGCCGGACAGGAGATTGAAGATCTCCACATGCCCGATCCGATGGAGCCACCACTGAGAAATACTACCGCATGGGCGCAAGAGCACCGCCGCCGGCTGAGAGCGATCCACAAGGTTGTGGGGGAGCGCCTTAGACAAGTGGTATACCCCAATCCAAGACCAGTGCAGAAGGATGGGTATGCCCCAGGTGATTGAGTGATAGTCAAAGCCAAGTGGCCGTCTGGAAAGTTGGATGGGCGGTGGGAGGCGGTCCCATACACGGTGAAGAGGAGGGTAGACCCTGCCATCCCGGTCTATGAGGTAGAGCCAATAGGGACTGGGGGGCCCTCACGAAACTTGCACCATAACATGTTGAGGCGTTGTAATTTTGATGAACCAGTGTGCGTGGAGGGAATGGCTCCTCCTGCTCAGAGTACTGAGGAAATCCCCTTAGAGGAGGGGGAGGAATGGTGGGTTGTCCCTGCCCCGGTACCCACAGAGGCTCCAACCATAACAAGTTTGCCACCAAGGGAAAGTGTTGAGCGGTCAGCAGCTTCTCTCCCATTAAATGTGCCTGATGTCCCCAGTGTTTCTGAGCCTGTCACTCTACGAAGGTCAACAAGGCCCAATGCTGGTGTGTCCCCACAGCGTTATGCCCAGAATGAGTTTGTATGGGGAGGGTTGTCGAGGATGACAACCTCTAGTGGGGTGGCATGTGAGATGGGGAAACAGCTCTCATTGTGAATTAAATGTTTTGAAATGTTTTGATTGACATTCTGCGATTTAGCCACAAGATGTCACTGTTTTTCTAACACAGCCTCAGACTGCATAGATATTTCTATATTCATGAAGGGGTGGGGTTTACACTTGGAAGCTCAGTGAACAGGAAGAGAGACTGCAGCCATGTTTTGATGATGGTGAAGGAAAAGAGCCATGTGAGCAGAGAATCCGTTGGCATCCAGGTGTGAGAACTGCAGCTAAGTGAAGCTGATGGTGTTCAAGACGCTGATTCTGTTCAAAGAAAGGAAGATTTCTGCCAGGAAGGCTGATGAGATTGCATGCATGTTGGAGAGACATTTGTTCTGTTCAGAGATACCAGCAGATGCAAGGCAGACCTGGGTCGGTAAGATCGTGCACGCACCTCATTTCAGTGTTGGCGCCTCCAGAGACTGAGACAGGCCTATAGTTAGTTAGTTAGGGTCTCTGTTTGTGTCAGGCCACAAGCGTTGTTACTGATTATTGGAAGGACTCCACAACTTAAAGTGACATTTCACATTGGAGAGCTGATAAAATCCCACAAACTCAAGCCAGACTGGTGTTTTTCTCAGAAGGAATACTCAGGCACGTGCTACAGGACCAGTTATGGGAGGGGGAATACTGTAGATTTGTGTAAGATTGTAAGCTGTTGTGCTGCACCGCAGGCTAGCCCATACCGTACACCCATACACTGATTCCTGCTCTTTTAGGGTAATAATGGGTAAGGTGTGGCAGCTTAGTTGTGCCCGCCAATAGGTAAATTACTTCACTTTCTACCTTCATCCATCAGAAGGCGCCGTGCTGTGCAGCACAAGGGTCTCAGCCTTTGGGCTGGGTGTATGTAAATTTATTGTATGTTTCCAGCATTTGTGGTTGTGTTTATTTGCCACATCTAAGTAAAATTCTGTTGTGGCAAAAGCTGGTGTTGGGGTTGCTTTCCTCGTTCGTGACTTCACTGTATCCTGGGGAGCCCACCCCGGTACACGGCTTACAGGGCGGCGGGTCTCCTATCCGTTTTCCCCATGTCAGCGGAGTCTCTCCCTGCTGTGGTCATGTATTCCCACCTGCGTGTGTCAGGGCTCCTGGAACTAAGCTGTCATCTTCTCCGGGCTCAATTCACGCCCCCCAGCAATTATAAACTTGAAGTATATGGTCGCAATAAAGGCCTGGGGTCCAAATGTAGGCCTCAGACTGTGTGGGGAGGCCAACAGGTACCGGGGTTGTAAAAATATAAATATAAACTCCCTAGGGTGCTGGCTCCAGAGCTCTTCGGGGGGGGTGCAGGGAGCACGTTTATATCCCCCAAGTGGCTGTCCATCTGCCTCAACGGGCCTTAAGGCCCAGCAGGGGTCGGTTTATAGCTCCCTTTAAGGGAGGACCCTCGAGGCCTTAATTGCAGGATGCAGTCCCCTGGGTCCGGGCGGGGGGCCCGATGGTCCAGGTGGGGCGGCCCGATGGCCGTCAAACACCCTCCCCCACCACAGACCGCACTCACGTGTCCCCTGGATGGGCGCGAGCCCGGCGCCAAACGAGGCCTCACTAGGCCGCAACAGGCCGTGATAGTCTGCTGCTGTGGAGAGGAGCCAAAGCCAGTCGGCACCCCTCTGCTGAGTACCAGCAGGGATGGCAGGACCTCCGGCGAGCTCTCTCAGTCCGCTGCCGCCAGGATGGCAGCAGATTAGGTGGAGAGGTGACGGAGCTCCAGATTATGCAACCGCTCCAGTCGCCATCTTGGACACGCCCCCAGATATTTTCTATTAAAAACAACATGAAGTCAATAATGTTTACATGGATTCCCATATGAACTGTAAAGCCATACCCATACGTTAGATATTCATAAATGATTGATCACAAACATTTTATTTGATATATCAGCAGATGCCATAGAATAAATGCAGCAACGATGCATGAGAAGGCTTTTCACCGTTGATGTATTTCTACATGTTTCGCGGTATAGAGCTGCTTCTTCAGTAACAATGGGAATCAACATCCAGGGTTAGAGATTGGACTAATATGGTGAGAGTCCAGGGAGCCACAAGGTATCAACAGAGTTGGGGGTTACTACTGAGCAGGGGATCCGCAGGTCTGGGAGTTACTGTTGAGCGGGGAAACAGCAAAGCTAGGGGTAATACTGAGTGGGGCATCATCAACGCTGAACAGGAAATCTGCTGAACTAGGGTACTAATAAGCTGGGGATCTGCTGAATGGGAGTACTAATGAGCTGGGGGTCTGCTGAGTTGTGGCACTACTGAGTCAAGGTTCTACTGGGCCCCTTTGGAACAAGTAGAAAATCAACACGCAAGGCATTTGCCAAGCTTCAGTAAAGCATCACAGAAGCATGAAAAACATCAAACAAAGCATGTTGAAGCAGTAGGTGCTTTGATGTGTGATAAAGTTGAAGCAAGTGTAAATGAGATCTTAATGTCCAGACCTCCTCCCTCTGTAAAAATCACCTGATAAAAGTATGTGCAAAAAGGGAAGGTACCTACCTAGGTATTTAGGAAAAAATGGTAATTTTGTATTTGCCATAAAATAATTTTCTTGGATTATATTGAGGGACACAGGAAGTCTTTCAATTTTAGGATATACTGCCACGTAGGAGGATTGGACACTGGCAAACAAAAAACTGTAGGCTAGCCCAAGATAACCCTTTCTACCCGCTGTGCCTCAGTGTATCAAAGCAGCTCAGAGAGCGCAATCATTAACGCAGGGGAGTGGGATCTGTGCAAAAATCCTTCTTTCTTGTCCATTGAGGGACATAGGAAGTCTTTCATCTTTGCTACAATGAAATGCAGTCCAACTGAGGGGTGGGAAATTAAAGAAAACAAAAGCTAAAAGGCCCCATAAAAATCAACAGATTGAGAGGCTCAGAGATCCTTCTGAAGGATCCTATGCCATGAACTGACTTCAGATGAGGCAGCCAAATCCACCTGGTAGAATTTAAAGAACGCGTCAACAGAAGATTAAGTGGCAGCCTTGCAAATCAGGTACACAGTAGAGAGTGCCTTGACAGGAACTGGACCTTATGATGATGATGATCTGTCTGAGCCAACAAAAGAAAGTGGAATGAGAAACCAGTCTTATGGGGATAATCCAGGATGACAAGAGAATCATTATTTCTGCAAGAAACAACGGCGGAGAGATAGACACTCACAGCCCAAACCATATGCAGACAATGGAGAGGAAGGAAGGAAGGAAGGAAGGAAGGAAATTGTTCAATCTGTTCTTCTTCTGAGGAAGAAGGTACTCTTGCCACCAGTAGGGCACTTGATAATGGCATCCAGAGTTAATTTAGAGGAGACAATGTCCCTCAAAAGCCATGCAGGTCAGACATTTCTTAGACATGCATTCCACAGTCCAGCACTTTAACCAAAGTGGCTTCTGCACATCTGCCAAAGATGAAAATGAAAACTCCAGGTCCCTATCACAACTATGACCCACCGCAGCAGCCATTTGTTCAAGGGGTCAACCACAGCAGTGGCAGGATTCCCTTGTGGAGATAACACTTTCCAGTGAACAGCCTCGGAGTGGAATAAGGACACCACTGTATTCCTTCTACAGTCTAAAACCGTAACAGAGAAAATGGTGTCATCAGCCTGGTTGTGTTGTTGTGTTGAATTAGGTCTCATTCACATGAGGCATAAGTAACCATGGGCCCGTGGAGGACCACGTTCCTTGTATCCCTGGTCAGGCAGTCAAGTTGCTATCATTTGAGATGCAGTGGATACATAGACACAGCCACTGCTCCCAATGTGACATATGTGTGGGTGCAAGGCCCCAAACAGATTCTGGAGCCACTGCAGCCCAATTGACATCAATGGGACTGCCTGTATGAGTATGCATGAACAGGGGCGGACTGACCATTTGGAAACTCGGGCACTGCCTGAGGGCTCGGGGTCAGTAGGGGGCCCCATGAGATGCCCCTGGTTCCTTTTTCATAGGCTTTTTTTGAGTTTGGGCAAGGACACAGGGACCCCATGATCCACTATTGCCCGGGGGCCCCATGAGTTGTCAGTCCGCCCCTGTGCATGAAACACCTGTGCCACCCATGGACCTACAGTTACACACAAACCGTGTGAAGGAGGTCAAAAGCCATACATGCTTCAATATGCGTCAATTTTAAATGGGCTGCCAGCAAACCAAAACCATGCCTGCAGCTTTTTTTTTTAATGCAGGGCACATGCAAGAAATTGCCTTTTATAGTTCATATGCAAAATTGAGGTACCATTGGTGCAGCATTGATTTGGCATGATATTTAAAGTTTTATGTTTACTGGTGCTGCCTGTATATCATTTTTATATTAACATTATAATATCAGTTAACAATCAATTACATACTGAAGAAGTGGTTTATATTCTGGGATGTGCATGTGGTTTACCAATATGTGGACAGAACCAAAAGGCCCTTGAAAGTCAGAATCAAAGAACATATACAGATAATTATAAAAGGATACAACAGACATAACCTATCCAAACACTTTACCAGATTTCACAGTAAGGATCCATCTCCCAGTTTTGGGAGATTGAGAGTTAAGAAAAACCGGCAAGGAAGTCATAAGATCAGAATGCTTAGCCAGCAAGAATCAAAATGGATCTTTACCTTCAATACTCTTGTTCCACATGGACTGAATGCAGAATTTCATCTCAACTGCTTCACAAATTATTATTAAATTAGATTGTCAGCATACAGGCTCATATACACCCATTTACATCAGGTTATCGTTCCACGTTTATATTTACTATGATTTTAATTACATTTATTATAGTAATAAATATTCATGTACACATTTAGCATGATTGATTTGTACATTTTATTCATATATATTTTTGGGTATATGTTTTGATTTTAAACGTTTTAAAGTTTTTATATGATATTTTATGTATTATGCATTTTTTATATACAATATAATTTTTATGTATATTTTTTTATATGGGTAGAGCATAGGAGTTAGTTTTCATGGTTCATTCTATTGTGTTCCAGTTTTGTAATACCTATGTATCAATATATTTAGCAGCTGGTACATTTTTCCCTGCACTAGTCTCCGTTTAGAATATAGGCAGGTAGCTGTTTATTGTTCTAGCATCGTGACCTTCTTGTTTTCATCCCATTAAATATGGCTGTTATATGTCATTATTATGACAGGCGGATATTAAAAAGGTAACATGGCCTACATAAACTCTTTGTCAACATAGCCAATACTGGTAACACAGGGAAAATGTCCAACGAGCCATGGAAATACATGGGCTTCAACAAAATGGCCACTATCCCATTAAAATCTAATGGTGTATTTAAGGATGCACTGTTCACCTGCCGCGTAGGGCATAAATGGTGACAGCACAGACCACAAGTGACGTACAAGGAACCTAGCTTCCATACATGGTTTTATGACGTTTTTTTATACAATAAATTGTGTAACTGCAATTCTTTTATGAATTTGGCTTTATGGTATTACTACACTATGGGAGCCCTCTGTGCTAGTTTTGTTGAGAGCCCTAATCATGGCCGCATGAATATTTATAACATCTTAAAGGCACAGCACTTTATACATTTCTTGGAGATGTGAATTGGTATTCCAAGGGAGAACCCTAAGGATGGAGGCTGAAAGTGGTGCAGGATTTGATCACACATGCTGGCTTATTTTAACCATTAGCCGCCCGGCCAATGGCCGTTTGGCGGCTTCAAAAGTGTTGCTGCATTCCGGGTGCACGCCATTTGGCGTGCTCCCGCACATGCGCAGTTTGCGCTAATGCAGAGCGGCGCAGCAGCGCGATCTGTCACCGGCCGTGTACCTCGGACACGGCCGATGATAGGTCCGAGTACCGGCTCCCGTTGCTGGTACCATGTGACCTGCTGTGACCAATCACAGCAGGTCACATGACAGTTGTATACAATGGATGGCTTCATTCATGCCATCCATTGTATACTAGTGCCTAGCTGTGAATGGTCACAGCTAATCACATGCACATGTCATGTGATTAGCTGTGACCAAATCACAGCTAAGCACAAAAAAAAAAAAAAAAAAAAAAAAAAAAAAAGCTAAATGAATCGATTTCATTCAGGTAAATGTTTGCTTCTAGCAAAGTAATTCTTTGCTATAAGCAAACTGTGTAAAAAAGAAAAATACTGATCACTTCCCCAAAGCAGTACAATGTTACTATGGTAACATTGTATTACTTTGGTCATAGTAAAATATGAAAAAAAAAATCTTAAAAAAAATAAAAAAAAATGTAATAAAAAATTAAAAATAATAAAAAAATAAAATTAAAAAAAAAATAAATATATATATATATATATATATATATATATATATATATATTTTTTTTTTCATACTGTCACCAGTCAGTGTCCCTGTTCACCGCCATGCCAGTTATATGATGACGCTGTACTGCACTGGTGACAGTATGTAAAAAAAAAAAATTGTGAAAATAATTTTTTTAATTTTTTCATTTTCCGAAAAATTATGACAAAAAAATACAACTTCAAAAAACTCGCCATGCCTCTTATGAAGTACATCTGACTGTCTACTCTGCAAAAAGGGGTCATTTGGGGATATCTGTACTGTCCTGACATTTGGGGGGATATCTGTACTGTCCTGTCATTTGGGGGATATCTGTACTATTCTGACATTCTTGGACCTCAAGAAATTAGATTGGCTGTCAGTACTTCAGGATTGATCAATATTCAGATCTATACCATAGTTTGTGAACTCTATAACTTTCCTACAAACTAAATAATACATCCTAATTTGGGTTATTTTCACCAAAGACATGTAGCAGAATACATCTCGGCCTAAATTTATGAAGAACAATTATTTATTTGCAAACTTTTATAACAGAAACAAAGAAAAATGTTTTTTTTTTCAAAATTTTTGGTCTTTTTTTGTTAATTTAGCAAAAAATAAAAACCCCAGCGGTGATTAAATACCACCAAAAGAAAGCTCTAGTTGTGTGAAGAAAATGATAAAATTTTAGTTTGGGTACAATGTTGTATGACCGCGCAATTGTCATTCAAAGTGTGAGAGCGCTGAAACCTGAAAAATGGCCTGGGCAGGAAGGTGTAAAATTGCCCGGTATTGAAATGGTTAACTGGAGGTGAGAGTTCTGGGAGCCTGGAGGGAGCACATGGTGTTCTAAACACAGATACTATTTGTGTGATGCACAATGGTGTGGGATATAACATACACACGGATGAATTACAGATCATATACTTGAAGAAATATTTTGAAAGGACTGAATTATGAACTTTATTGTTTTGTTTGGTTTCATTATTGGAGTTTCAAATGCTTAGGTGAAGTTTTTTTCAAATCTGGATTCTATATGCTGCACTTTTTTATGATTTACATTTGCTCTAATTGTGGGAACACAGATTGGTGTTTTAGCAGCAGCTGGAAGTTACTATATCATCATACATCGTTGTAAGTACTTTATGTTAAAAGCATTAAGCTGATTTTCACATATTGGTAATGCATAGGGATGCACCAATATACTGGTCACCAAAAATTATTGGCCAAAAATAGGATTATCGACATTTTACCGATAAAAAAAAGTGCCGATAATGGAATGCTGTGTCTCATAGTCTTCAATGCAAAAATGCCCCCTAGTGACTTCAATGCAAAAATACCCCATAGTAACTTTAATGCAAAGTCATGTCCCATAGACTTTAATGCAAAGCCGATTCCCAAAGACTTTAATATAAAATTGCGTCCCATAGACTTTTTTGCAAAATTGTGGTCTATAGACTTTAATCAAAGTCGCGTCCCATAGACTTCAATGCAAGTTATAATCCTACACCCACAGTTGATCCAGAGGAAGGCAAAAAAAAACAACAACAGAAAAGCATGATCCAATTTGCTCCTGCAGGGGAAAAAAAATCCTTCCTGATCCCCCAACAGGCAATCGGATATTCCCTGGATCAACTTTTCCTATAAATGTTATATCCAGTTATATATTGCGTATCCAAGAAAAAATCCAGGACTTTTTCAAAGAAATCCACTGAGCTAGCCAGAACCAACTCTTGAGGGAATCTATTTCACATTTTCACAGCTCTTACTGGGAAGAAACCTTTCCGTATTTGGAGATTACATTTATTTTCCTCCGGACATAAAGGGTAAAGTGCATTCTGAATTTTTGGTTTCGGCAATAGAATTTTTATTTCGGTGCACTGCTAGTAGTGCAGGAGGTTCACACCACTATTTATTTTGTCACACTATAGCATTGCCTCGAATATGATTAGTTGCAGAGAAAATCAGACTTAGAATGTCAATACTCACACGAATATCAGGAGGAGGAGCAATCCAATAATTATCGCAATCATGGTTGAATAGATGTACCTAGAAGAAGAAGGAACTTTGTGATGGAAGGGCTGCATACTGCCTTAAAGGACAGAGCGTACTTCACAATATAGCTGTGTACCTACTGATTTCTGAGGACCCTTGTCACTCCTTAAGACTAGGACCACCTTTTACAGAAAAACAATAGACACAATATATACACTGCTAAAAAAAATTAAATAAACACTTTGAAAACCCATCAGATCTCAAATGGTGAAAACT
Organism: Staurois parvus; assembly: GCF_062004578.1. Lineage (NCBI taxonomy): Eukaryota > Metazoa > Chordata > Amphibia > Anura > Ranidae > Staurois > Staurois parvus. Next base: position 56,821 of record NW_028319349.1, read on the forward strand.
CTCCTGCTGGATCTCTATACTGACATGGACGGGGTGATGTGTTAGGAACGTAAGGACGCCCCATCGTTTGATGGAAATGAAAATGATCGACCTACAGAGGATTGAATTCAAAAACACCCAAAAATCTAAGTAAAAAAAATTATGCAGCAGGCAAGTCCATTCTGCTGAAATTTCATGGCAGCAACTCAGAATGGTCCTCAGTAATTTGTATGGCCCCCACATGCTTGTATGCATGCCTGACAACGTCGGGGGAGGCTCTTAATAAGACCAGAGATGGTGTCCTGGGGGATTTCCTCCCAGATCTGGACCAGGGCATCACTGAGCTCCTGGACAGTCTGAGGTGCAACCTGGTGGCATTGGATGGACCGAAACATGACATCCCGGAGGTGTTCTATTGGATTTAGGTCAGGCGAGGGTGGGGGCCATTCAATGGTATCAATTCCTTCATCCTCCAGAACTGCCTGCATACTCTCCCCATATGAGGCCGGGCATTGTCGTGCACCAGGAGGAACCCAGAACTCACTGCACTAGCGTAGGGTCTGACAATGGGTCCAAGGACTTCATCCCCATACCTAATGGCAGTCAGGGTGCCATTGTCTGGACTGCCTGTGCAACCTCTGTAGGGTCCAGGTGTGGCCTCATGCTACCAATAGTGACACTGACCCTAGCCAAATGCAAAACTCATGAAAAACAGTCAGAAATAATGTCTAGGGAAAAAAATTTCAGTGGCTTCCACATGTAAAACCATTCCTGTTTTGGGGGTTGGCTCATTGTTGCCCATCTAGTGTACCTGTTGTTCATTTCATTAACATCAAAGCAGTTATTATTATTATTATTATTATACAGTATTTATATAACGCTAAAAGGTTTGCTCAGCGCTGTACATTATAGTGGGGGACAGTACATGAGACAATACAGTAACAAAACAGAACATGAGGGATTCAAGGGCCCTGCTCTTTCGAGCTTAAAATCTAGGAGGGAGGGGATAGTGGTACAGAAGGAAGTGGCTGTGGGGGATGGAGTGGTGGGAGGAGTGGAGGAGATCGGCTGTTAGGTGAGGGTGGGGTAGGCTTCCCTGAAGAGATGGGTTTTAAGGGTGCGCCTAAAGGTGAGGAGGGTAGGTGACAGTCTGATGGATTGGGTAGTGAGTTCCAGAGGATGGGGGAAGTCCTGCAATCGGGGATGGAAGGTGGAGACCAGGGAGCTAGAAAGTAGGAGCTCTTGTGAGGAGCGAAGATTATGGGTAGGGTGGTATTTGAGTATCAGGTCGGTGAGGTAGTTTGGGGCAGCATTATGAATGGCTTTGTATGTCTGTGTTAGTAGTTTGAATTTAATGCGTTGGGCAATGGGGAGCCAGTGGAGGAAATGACAGAGGGGGTGGCAGAAGCGGAGTGGTTGGTAAGGCGGATGAGTCTGGCCGCTGAGTTCAGGATAGACTGAAGCGAGGATAGTCTGCGATGAGGTAGGCCGGTGAGAAGGGAGTTGCAGTAGTCCGGACATGAGATAATGAGGGAGTGGACGAGTAGTTTAGTAGTGTCTGGGGTTAGGAACAAACATATTTTGGAGATGTTGCGGAGGTTGAGCCTGCATGAGTTTGCCAATGATTGGACATGGGGTTGGAAGGACAGGTTTGAGTCTAGAGTGACACCTAGGACTTTGGCTTGTGGGGTGGGACTGATGGTGGCATTGTTGGTCGTGATGGAGAGGGTGGGGGGGGCATGGGCTGGGGGGAAAATTAGGAGCTCAGTTTTGGAAAGGTTCAATTTGAGGAAATGGAGCGACATCCAGTCTGATATGTCGTTCAGTAGGTGGGTGATACGGGCGGAGACTGAAGGGTGAGTTGAGGGGTGGAGAGGTAAATTTGCATGTCATCGGTGTAGAGGTGGTAGTTGAAGCCGTGGGAGTGTATCAGTTTGCCAAGGGAGGAGGTGTAGATGGAGAAGAGAAGGGGCCCGAGGACAGAGCCTTTGGGAACCCCAACAGAGAGGGGAGAGAGGGGGAGGTGACAGCGTTATAGGTAACGCTGAAGGAGCGTTGGGATAGATAGGAGTAGAGCCAGGAGAGAGCGGAGTCTCTGATGCCGAGGGAGTGTAGTTTATTAAGGAGGAGGGGGTGGTCAACTGTGTCGAAGGTCGAGGAGTAAGAGGACTGAGTAGTGGCCATTAGCTTTGGCGGTTAGCAGTTGAAACTGATTAACAACACCCTCTGCTACTATTTTACTGACCAGATTATTATCCCAGGAGTTTCATTGACTTGATGCTAGACTATGAATAAAAAGTGTTCCTTTTTTATTTTTTTAAAAAGTGTATTTATAGGGAAAAAAATGGGCATTGATTAATTTTTTGTATAGTGCAAAGCATTGCACCTGTGATGAGTGAATGCTAGGCTTCTGCAGACTGCAGACTGTACAATGCTAGGCTTCTGCAGACTCTTCCTCCAGCTCTATGTCTACCGAGGTACTGATTCGACAATTCTACTAAACAATGGGTATCCATGAAGCAGGCTTTGGCACCTTGTGCTCTCCTTGCTCTTTCTTGGACTGCTCCTGCCTGCAGGGGATCACCTACTACTTTACCACATTTTACAGCTCATCTGCTATGTATCGGGGATGGCCTAACCTCTGCCCTTGGTATCTCTTTACTAGTGGGACTTTTGACCCCTATGTTTGGGACTCCTCAATTCCCTCCGGACCTGATGAGACTTACCTTTCTCTTATAGAATAGACAGGCTGACATATGTCTGGCACAAATTCTCCATGGAGGTCAACTTCCCCCCTACCGGCCTTCCCTTGCACCAGTACGAGTATCCCTTAGTTAATGACTGAAATATAGACAACTTTGTTCAAACTATCGGTCACTTTGTGACTCGACGGCCCTGGCTAGGGATCCAGATTCCTTTGAATCTATACTTACTCAAGATTTTCCACAGTCTACAAAGTCCTTCTCTCACAGGTTCATCCTGATCTTCCAGTATACACGACCAATTGTGCTGCTGACCTTGATGTTCAGCTGTCGTATGAGGATTGGGAGAAATCCTTCACGTTTACCCATCACTTGTCGCAGGCTAATAAGGTCCAAGAGACTACCTTTAAACAGCTTTACAGGTGGTATCAATATCTGACGGTACTTCATAGGATTTAACCCTTGGTCTCTGACCGTTGCTGGCAATGTCAAACGGGTGTCAGATCCCTGTTGGTGAGAATGCTCCCTCATCTATGCCCTTTGGGACTGATCCTATGCATGTACACCACTGTTACAGACTTGGCAGTTCCTAATACGCCTCAGGTTGTTCTGCTTTCTATTCCCTCTGGCTCCTATAAGCATATTACTGTTTACTGCTAGGTCGGTTATCCCTCACCACTGGGGGGTACCTGCAGGAGAGGTGCAAGGGCCACATGAAATAGCCTTGAGGGCCGGATTCAGCCCGCGGGCCTTGTGTTTGACACCTGTGCTCCAGGGTCTCTTTTTTTCTAGGTGGGTGGAGCTTAACTAATCTTCAGACTTAAAATGTTTTTTTTAAGTGTGTACAAAAAACGTAAAGAAGGCTCTAGGAGTGAAACGGTTAAAGAGAAAATATGGAAAAATGTTCATGTATTGCAAAGATGCATCTCATATACAGGGGTTGGGCAAAATTATGGAAACACCAGGTAAAAGAACAAAATTGTTGCCCAATATGGTGTTGGATTGCCTTTGACATCTAAGACGACCTGAATTCTCCTGGACAAATACTGTATAAGTCTTTAATGGTGGATAATGGAATCTGATACCATTCTTCATGCAAAAATGGTTCCAGGTCTCGCAGAGATGCCGGAGGCAGAAAACGAGCCCCAACCTTCTTCTCCAAAATTGACCATATGATATTGAGGTTTGGTGTCTGCGGCACCAAGTGAAGGTGTGAGACTTTGCATGCTCATCAAACCACGATTTGACAATGAAAGATGTCTTCGGGAAACAATGTCTGTACCATGGGGTGCACATGGTCAGCCAAAAATTTATACATAGTCGCTGGCAGTGACTCTATCTTTCAAGGTGATGATGGGGCCTGCAGAATACCAAGATATGGCTGCCCAAAGCATGACTGCACCATCACCACTTTACGATGGCATAAGACAGTCCTAGCTGTAAGCTTGGGATGTTGTTTGGGAACAGTGTGAAGCTCAATTCACTGGACCATATTGCCGTCTTCCATTGATTGATAGTCCATAATTTATGGGTGTTGCACCACTCTCTCCTCTTCTACATATTTATATCGGTCACTAGTGGTTTGGCAATTGTGGTTCGCCCGTGAATGTTTTGCATATGAAGTTCCCTTCGTTTTTGTGGATATGGGCTTTGGAAGTCTGAGATTGAGCTCTGCAGTCCCTTTTGTTGTTTTCTTATTCCGGGTCACAATCCTTCGCAATGTCCTCGTGTCTCTTTTGATCAGTTGACCACGCCGACTACGCTTATGCTTATCAGACGACGTTTTCCTGGAAACTGCATATGCCATCATATCCTTTGATACTGTACATGCAGGATAATAATGCACAGCAAATAATATGGCAAATTCAGTCACAGAGGCACCAGCTAAGCGGCAGCAACAAGTTGCCCTCTTTGAAGCTCGGTAAGCTCTGACATGACTCTGTATTACTAGCAGTGAATGAGGAAAGTGAAGCTTCCCAACTGTTATCTAGGTGTCTCATCACACAGTGGAAGTAAAAGAATGTTACATCATGTCTGCTTTCAACATGAAACATGTTGTCACTTTGACTCCAGCAAATCATTATATATATATATATATATATATATATTGTGACAGTATGAACGGCAAGGTGATGGATGGACGCTATGGCCCTGATTCACTAAGATGTGAGTGTAATAGCAGAGACTGACCATTCAGGCAGACTCCGGTCAATCAATCAGTCGTCTGACCAGCGTCTAGCAAGCTCATTGACGAGCGTCTATTGACTACTTTGCTATCACTGGCACATTTTTAGGTGCAATACCGGATATGTTCGCTAGATGGCGCACAAGCGCGGGCTTTATTTACATTGGCGTTTTCATGATGGCAAAAGAATTCTTAGAATGTTATAAATACACCTGTACACCTGTATTAGAATTTTCTATTTTCTTCTATTTATTTTCTTGCTGTGTCTCCAAAATGATCAGGAAACTAATGCATTTACTAATGAATGTCATACATTCTGTACTCAAATGTTAAACATTTACACACTTATATCTCAAATAATTTATATACTTCTAATTTCCCAATATAATTATATATCTTCATTCTCTTTAATCACGTAACTATTCTATGGTAAAGACAAGTGCAGCGCTATAAATGCATGTGATCAATAATGAACGCATGTAAAAACCAAAAAGTGCAAAGAATTGCAACAATGATGTAATATTGTAAATGGTGCTAAAATAAGTTCATAGAATCATTCCTGAATAATGGAATGTCCTTCGTGTGAGAGTACCAACTCAGAGAGTGCCTATGAATGGCACGTGTGGTCTCTCCGTGACGGACAGTAGTGCATGAACTCGTGAAAGGTAAACCACCCTTGGGACTGGTCTACACTCACCAGAACAAAAGTATTAATGTGTATGGGTTATACACTCCACACATCTGGGGGTGCAGCGGTATGCTGGCAGTTATGGGTTAGTCATCCAGCTCCATCCATCCATCCATCAGGGTGGGTGCCCAAATGGTCCTGGGGAGGAATTAGCTCAGCCACAGGAGCCAGAAAGGTGCTCAATAGTGTAGTACACTGTCACAGGGGTGGATGACCTTTCACGAGTTCATGCACTACTGTTCGTGGTTATATTTATCTTGTGTAATACCATTTTAGTAGTCTATATAATTTGACCAGCGCTCGCTCTATCATTTTCAAACAATGGAACTATTCTACATTATAGCTCAAACTGTGTCTCCCACAGTGGTTTAGTGGTTAGAGCTCAGAACTTACAGCACTTGGGTCATGGGTTCTAATCCCGGTCATGGCTACATCCTAAAAAATGGAGATCAATTTTCTGGGTTGTGCCAGGAATATTGATCAAAAAATTATGATTTTGCCTAATGACTAGAAAGTGGATGAATGTACTCTTCTGCCAATTAGGAAATGTGCCATTTTCATGCCGTGTATATTTCATTGTAACATTTTTCTCTTTTAAATCTGTCTCCTTATACAACTTGACCCCCTCCCCCACCCCGCCATCACCTGTCCCATATGCAAATCTATGGATCACCGCCCCACTCTTTAACTATCTATTTACTGATCAAGTGAATGTGTCTCATTTTCTATCAGCTACAGCTCAGATCTCACATTATTATACAATTGCTGATTGTATCTCACCACTAGTCTGATTGAATTCACAATTCCTGGTCAGTCCCGTTCCCTGACCTCTAATAAACTTTAGGGCCAGTTCACACTACATGTGTTTCAGTTGCTTTTTCGGCATCACAAACGCACAGAAAGAAGGTTATATGGTTGTCAATGTCATAGTTCACATCAGCACTTGCATTTTCAGTGCATTGCAGGTGCTGTAAACAAAGTTGACCACGCTGCATTGTTTCTGCACAGAACTGTACTGGAACACATTGAAACGTCCTTGAATGTACTAAAACGCACATGTCCCTAACTACATTGAATACAAAGAAAATAGAAAAAAATAAGTGGAAGGGATATAAAAATGCAATGTAAACATGTCCAAAACGCATTCAAAATGTACTGGAACACACTAAACATGCATGCCAAAAGGGCATGAAAAAAACCCATCAGGAACACATCTAGACTGTTTCTATAGTGTGAACCAGCCCTTAGGACTTGTTCACACCATTGGTGGTGCAGAAACGCATGCAAGAACACACATTGTCCAGCACAGCAAAGAAATGCAATGCCCTATGTAGATGTGCGCAGGTACCATGATGAAAACGTTGTTGCACCTACACACGTCTATTAAAAACAGCCCCATTCACAGCCACAAATACGCATGGCACCACACTACTGTGCGGTTAGGTGCGACACACTTGGAAAATAACATAAAAATAAGCCAACATGGCTAAAACATATCTTGAAAATATGGGGACTCTGATATCCGGCGACAGTCCGTTCACGAACGAGAAGCAATTCTGCACCCCTAAAACCAACATAGAGGAAAGGGATGGTCAAATTGCTGTGCTGCTTCCAAACCACCTCTGGCATGCCAGGGTCATTATGCAGGTCCTTGATGCCAGTTCTTGCCTGCGGCCACAAAATATCCACTGGCCACGAGTGAAGGTGAGTGGAGGACGTGAAGGTGGATTTCTACCAGCTTCAACCGCAAGCAGTACCACTCCTGAAAAATGAGAGCAAATAATCATTGACACGTCATCATGACAGTCAATTCTCAGTGCAGGCTATCTAGAGTGTCTTTCCTTTTTAACCATTTCAAGAGTTCAAGGAAACATTCTTGGAGCATCTACTGTGTTTGGAAAGGCCAAAGGTCCCCCCCCTCCCCCAGGCACACTAATGCTTATGCAGACCATAGACGGGGAGAAAAACGGCCGATTTTTCTTTTAAAAAATGAAAAATTGGTTGTTCAAGCGGCCGACGTTGCCAGCAATGGTAAAAAAAAAATCGGCCGATTTTCATCCCGTCTACAGCCGGCAAAAAGTGTCCCTGCAGAGAGCTCCGCTATTTCTTTGACAGTTCCTTGACATTTACAGCGGTTGCAACAATGTATCTATTTGTATCCATTTAGGATACAGATGTTTTTATTCGGAAACAAATAGATACAATGTTGCAACCGCTGTAAATGTCAAGGAACTGTCAAAGAAATAGCGGAGCTCTCTGCAGGGACACTTTTTGCCATACTGGAATTCCTCTCATTTTTCATCCTTCTTCTTCTTCTTCTTCTTCATCATCATCCTCTTCTTCTTTTTCATCATCATCCTCTTCTTCTTTTTCATCATCATCCTCTTCTTCTTCATCCTCTTCTTCTTCATCATCTTCATCCTCTTCTTCTTCATCCTCTTGATCATCATCGTCCTCTTCTTCTTCTTCTTCATCATCATCCTCTTATTCTTCTTCATCATCATCCTCCTCTTCATCATCATCTTCTTCTTCTTCTTCTTCTTCATCATCATCCTCTTCTTCTTCATCATCATCCTCTTCATCATTATCATCATCCTCTTCTTCTTCTTCTTCATCATCCTCTTCTTCTTCTTCTTCATCATCATCATCCTCTTCTTCTTCATCATCATCATCATCCTCTTCTTCTTCATCATCTTCATCCTCTTCTTCTTCATCCTCTTGATCATCATCATCCTCTTCTTCTTCTTCTTCATCATCATCCTCTTATTCTTCTTCATCATCATCCTCCTCTTCATCATCATCTTCTTCTTCTTCTTCTTCTTCATCATCATCCTCTTCTTCTTCATCATCATCCTCTTCATCATTATCATCATCCTCTTCTTCTTCTTCTTCATCATCCTCTTCTTCTTCTTCATCATCATCATCATCCTCTTCTTCTTCATCATCATCATCATCCTCTTCTTCTTCATCATCATCATCCTCTTCTTCTTCATCATCTTCATCATCATCATCTTCTTCTTCTTCTTCTTCTTCATCATCATCCTCTTCTTCTTCATCATCATCCTCTTCTTCATCATCCTCTTCTTCTTCTTCATCATCATCATCCTCTTCTTCTTCATCATCATCATCCTCTTCTTCTTCTTCATCATCATCATCCTCTTCTTCTTCTTCTTCATCATCATCATCCTCTTCTTCTTCTTCATCCTCTTCTTCTTCTTCATCATCATCATCCTCTTCTTCTTCTTCATCATCATCCTCTTCTTCATCCTCTTCTTCTTTTTCTTCTTTTTGTCTTCCTCTTGCAGGTCACTGCTCATGTGCAGATTTTTTATCAGTAAAAAATCGGCCAATTTGCCCATCATTGCCGCGAAAATCGGCCGATCGGCAAATTCGGCCATTTTTTTTCCCAACTTTACCGAAAAAAAAAATCTGCCAAAATACCGAAAAACGGCCGAACAAATAGCCCACTAACGATCCGAAAATCGGCCGATTTTATTTTCGGATGAAAAATCGGCCAATTTTCGACCCATCTATGGCCTGCATAAGATATGGTGTGGCCCTAGGGTCAATGTGTGTTTAGAATACTTCCAAAATGCACATACAAAAACACTCCATCCAAATGCATGTTGCATTTCTATAGCATGTTAAACAGAAAAAAAATGCACTTACATAATGTTAACATGCGCAAGTAAAAGTAGACAAAATCCACATCCTTTTATTCTGGCTTCACATACATGCATTGTGGTCTAACACCGCACTCCTGGGCAAATCACATGCAATTTGTGTGCGTTGCAATTAGAGACAAACATTTTGCACACCTCAAATTGCACCGCATCTGGGCCAAAAATGTGCAGGACCCTTTTTCAGGGTATGCACATGTATTGTACTGTCCAAGGCATTGCACACTAACGCATTGCACACTAAAAATGTCAAATACGTTAGTGTGTACAGTGCATGAGTGTAAAATGCTTTAGTGTGTACAGTGCATGAGTGTAAAATGCTTTAGTGCACACTGCAGTGTACAACGCATTGCACACTGTAATACACTGTAATACCGTGTACACCCACACATTGTAGACTGTAATGCACTGTACACTATCATGCAGGATGGAGCAACGCATTGCACACTGTGATACCGTGTACACCCACACATTGTAGACTGTAATGCACTGTACACTGTCATGCAGGATGGAGCTACGCATTGCACACTGTGATACGCTGTCCACTGTCATGCAGAATCCAGCAACGCATTGCACACTGTAATACCATGTACACAACACATTGTAGAATGTAATGCATTATACGCAGTATACATGTCCAGATATTCAAAGATTAGCCATGAAGGCCTAGCTGGTTACCTATTGGGCGACCGCAGATAGCCGAATAACGCTACACTGCATCCAGGCAGCTCTGGGAGGGTGTCATATGACATCCTGGCAGAACGCGCTCTCCGTGATTGCTGTGTCCTAAGGACACAGCTGATCACGTGATGTGGTAAAGGCCAATCACAGCGGCTTTTTACCATGTGATCAGCCATGTCCAATGACACGCTGATCACCGGGAAATGCATTTGCCGGGTCTTGGCTGCACTTTCATCACGCTATCAGAATGTGTGGAAAGTACTGCCGAGAACCAGCAGTTATCAAAGCAGGGGTCGGCCCCGATGATCAGTGCCCACCAGTGCCACCCAACAGTTACGCCCACCTGTGGCCAGCAGTGCCACCCACCAGTGCTGCCTCATCAACGCACATCAGTGTTGCTAAATTACCAGTTTACCAAATGTTATAATATAAACAGACTTTTATTCATTATGAGCTATTTTGTGGTTTATCGAGCAAAAAGTAAAAACACACAGCAGCAAGTCAATACCACCCAAAGAAAGCTCTATTTGTCTGAAAAAACTGATATAAATTTAAGATGGGTACAATGTGGCATGACCGCACAATTGTCATTCAAAGGGTAAAAGTGCAGAAAGATGAAAATTGGCCAGGACAGGAAGGGGGTAGGAGTACCCAGTAGGCAAGTGGTTAATATCATTGACCCATCAATACCCAGGAGCTAATGTACAGATAAGTAGCATGTGCACCAAGTGAGATTCTGCTAGGCCCCACCCACAAAATTGCAATTACCTGTCCCTCACATGTTATAAACATGTTTGCAATGGCCACACTTACTGTACATATAAGGATCATCTCCTCAGTTGATAACTGTGCTCTCGCCATGTCCAAATGCCAATAAGGTTATCAAAATTTTCAACCAACACAAAACCTCCAACCACTTGTCATCCACTTACACTCCCCACAACCACTTCCGGGTGCGCGCGCACGTGATGACGGACTTCCAGGATAGCCGTTCATGCGCCATGCGGACACCTGTTTGGTGCTTATTTGTTTGCAATCGCGCATTTTTATGTGCGGCTATGATAGCTTTCGCAAATGTGTGTTTCTTATTGATTTGTTTTTTTTAACCTTGGCTAATATTTGTTGCCAAAGGCCAAAAATCAACAAAGTGTGGACTATTTTATTACTGTAAATCGAATTGTAGAAAACCTGTAGCTGGCTGCACAGTGAATGTGACATTCATTAGTACATAATATTGTGGTGCAAGTGGGTTTTTTTTTTGGTTTTGAAAAAGCCAGTTTGCACACACTTGCATATTCACGCTCTTACAAGCTGCATTTGAGCAGATTATATAAGTATACAAAGTAACTATTAAGGTTGTTCATATATTGAACATAAAAAACACAAAAACATCGGTCAAATATTTATTGATCAAATATATCGTCATTTATTTGGTCAGCAGGAACAAGTAGGTACAGTCAATATCTTGGTGAGTCACAAAAATAGGATTGATGTGGCAAAAATAAAACACTCCTGCTCATAAGAGCTTACAATCTAAAGATACTTCTAGTGAACTGTGTGTGCACAGGTTATAGCAGGAAACAAGGGGAAGATGAATCAAGTAACATTTTCATGCACATAGGATTTACTTACACAATCACGTAGTATAAAGATCCATTCAAAAAAAAAAAAGTCTTCAGATCAAAATATCAAGAAAACAAAGCATGTGAAAAAAAACCCTCCCACCTCTACAAATCCCCTCCCACCTCTACAAATCCCCTACACATACATTTGTCAGCAGGTTTGTCAGAAAAATGCATTGGAGTCTAAATAAGCAAGCAAAATTAAAACAAGAGCAGATTTTAAACAAAACGATTGACATGTGTGAGGCTTTCAATGCAAAGAGAAAAAACACAATCATTGTGCAATAACACACAAACACTTTACAAGGCCAATAATATGCAAACATTTCCAGCCCACTTCCAAACACAGCCTGGGTGGTGTCTGGGGCAATTCAGCACAAAATCTCTTCCTCCCCCAAACCACTACAAGCAAGGACTTAGTCACAAACCACCCAGCCTAGTAACAGGCCAAATCACTCCCTACTGCACATCTTTATATAAGCTAGGGTGTATTTGGAGCGTGCCAAACAAGGCCCCACACCCAATGAAGCCACACCCACCACTGACCTTAATTTGGTCAGTGAAAGTGTTTTCACCTGATGAATCCGCGTCCTACCTGCATTAACCCTTGGTATACAGGCCCCACAAATCAGAAAGAAATATACAGTGAAATGTACGTGTGCAGCATACAACAGAACATTGAGCAGGGATGTGAAAGGGAACCCCAATTGGAACCGTTATTGCTACTATGGTCACAATTCCCTCCAGATTCTCGCATGAGTTAAGACAGTCACATGACCACATCTTGTATGCAATACTGAAAATGACAAATCGATTTGACTAGTATGGTGAATTTCCCATCAATTGGCAAAACACTCCAGAAATCAAACATCACCAAACATTACACTCTGGGCAAAGCTGATTTACAAATCCTGCGACTTACAGTAAAGTTGACCATTTTAATGCAATTTTCAAGACATCTGACACAGATCTCTATGCAAATTGCCACTAAAGTAGTACATGTACTACTATAGAAATCAGTGTTTGAAACGCACCCATGTGGTCACTCTAATAGCAGACAATAGGGTGCGACTTTGCAGACGATTTACAACTTGCATGTTGTGCAAATCACATGCCAAGTCCCACTCAATGTGCACGCTATTGGAGCGTTCATATTGTTGTGGTTCAAACTTGGTTGGAGCCGCAAGTAATAATAGAGTAATGAATACACTACTTTTCATGCAATTTGCTGAGAGATCGGTGTCGATTGTCTTGCAAATTGCACTTGAAATCACCATGTACCCTAATTTTGAAATCATGCAACTTCTATGCAAGTCACATGATGTGACTGTGGTGTCAATAACACCACTTAGAAATCTGCTTTAATGTGACCGGGTAGCCCCCAGTAACATTGTTTGCGATTGCCATGCAATTGGCATTACAGGCGACTTGCAAATCGTAGACCAAGTCGCACCCTATTGGCCACTGTAGGCTCTGTTCACATCCAATTGGATTGTGAACTCGTGCAACTTCACTGTAAGTTGGGCAATTGCCGCATCGGATTAGATGTGACAGTGGTGTTAGCCCCCAGTAACATTGTGTGCAATTTGCCATGCAAAGGGCAAGTTGCTGGCCATGCCAATCGCATGACAAGTCGCATCCAGGGTGTGCAATTTCAGGTGCGATTTGTGAATTGACATGGTACCTGATATTGGATATAATGAATGTGAATGTGAGTGTATTAACGTACGCCATTTGTTGCAGTGAGAGTTCAAAGGTATTTGAAGATTTTGGCCATTTATTAGCAATTTAACATCTAGACTCAAATAGAAATCGCAATGCTACACACAATTGAAAACACAACTAGTTAGTAATTCTCTAGAAAACACAGTAAAATTGGCAACTTAAACAGTAATTTTCATTTGCATATAGTGTGAACGAAGCAGGAGAATTAACAAAGGAAATAAATCTTTGAAGGCGTGCGGTCTGCTTTGCATTTGGTGGAAAAATCCATACCAGTATTTGTGACAAGTTTGATGTGTGGATTCACCAACCAAGTCTTTTCTCTCTCGCTCACTCTTCTTTGTCTCACTGGCTCGCTCTTCTCTCTCGCTCACTCTTCTGTATGTCTCTCTTTATCACTCTTCAGTATATTTTTCTCGCTCACTCTTCTTCATCTCACTGGCTCGCTCTTCTCTCTCTCTGTCAGCTCTTTGCTTGCCAAATCCTTCACAAAAGTGGGTTGAGTGTAAACCATCATTATCAAATCTATTAGTGCTCCAGGCTCTTATCTTACCCCATTGTATGACATTCACATAAGGTGCAGCTTTGAAGGTGTTTCAACAGACAAGGCCTCATTCTAATTCACATTTTAGGGATCACTTAGACAGAAAGCAAAGATGTTGCCAGAACATCTATTTGAAGACAGCCACACACGGAGATCATACTACTTCCTTGCCGTGGTTGGGATTCAAACCGACAACCCTAGAGTTGTGAGGCAGTAGTGCTAACCACTAATCCACGGAGCTACATTGCTAATCCAGCCTGTATTTCTGTGCTGTGAATCAATCTTAGGTCCCTGGGCAAGTTCAGTGTAACTACCAGATATCTCCAATGTGACACAAATGTTGTGCTATGTTGCCAATTCACATGTATGATGGTTCTATGTATCCCAATACAAAGGATTGCAATACTAATACAGGCGTACCTCGGTTTACCAATGCCTCAGGGAACGTCATATTTGGGGTACAAATGCCAAACCATTTCAGTTAATTGGTCTGTTTACAAATGTTTGAATAATTTGGTATGGGCATGTGGCCTGGTATGGTTCAGGAGGGGGGGAGGCGCTCGCTTGTCCCCCCCCCTTTCCTGACCTGCTGGGCTGCATGCTCAGATAAGTATCTGTTATGGATTTTGGGGGGTACCCCATGCTGTTTTTTATTTAATTTCAGCGTGGAGTTACCCCTTAACATCCATACGAGACCCGAAGGGCTTAGTATGGATGGGAGGGGGGACCCCACGCCGGGTTTTTTACAAATTGTTTATAATTCCCTGCAATACTTTTACATCAACTGTCAGTGGGGAACTCCGCCGACAGCTGAAACATGAGCGCTGCATTGGTTTTCGCTACTAAAATGCTGCATGAGTTGATAACATAACTCATGCGGGATTGTAGGAGCGACAGCCATGTGTTAATGTTTCAACTGTCAGCGGGGTTCCCCACTGACAGCTGAATGTAAAAAAAAAAAAAAAAAGCGTGGGGTCCCCCCTCCCATCCATACCAAGCCCTTCGGATCTGGTATGGATATTAAGGGGGAACTCCACGCTGAAATAAAAAAAAACAGCTTGGGGATCCCCCCAAAATCCATACCAGACCCTTATCCGAGCATGCAGCCCGGCAGGTCAGGAAAGGGGGGGGGACGAGCGAGCGCCCCCCCTCCTGAACTATACCAGGCCACCTGCCCTCAACATGGGGGGGTGCTTTGGGGAAGGGGGGCTCCCCCCCAAAGCACCTTGTCCCCATGTTAATGGGTACAAGGGCCTCTTCCGTTATTGGGATAATTGGTCAGCCATTTTTTGGGATTTTAGCATATTTTGTTTACCAGTAAAGTTGAAAATTTTTTGTTCCAAATTTACTGATAAAAAAAATGTGCCAAAATCCCGAAAAACAGCTGACCAATTAACCCACTAACGGCCCGAAAATCGTTCGATTTTCTTTTCGGCAGAAAAATCGGCCGATTGTAGACCCATCTATGGCCTGCTTTACATGGGTCTAAAATCGTCCGCAAAAAAAATCGGCTGATTTTCAGCCCGTTAGTGGGTTAATTGGTCAGCCATTTTTGGGGATTTTGCAACTTTTTTTAATTGGTAAATTTGGATAAAAATTGGCCGATTTTGCAGATCGGCCGATTTTAGCTGCAATGATCGGCAAATTGGCTGATCTTTTAACAGATAAATAATCTGCACATGAGCCATGACCTGCAAGAAAAAGAATAAAAAAAAAGAATAAGAAAAAGAAAAATGCAGGCCTTAGATGGGGCGAAAACTGACCGTTTTAAAAAAAAAAAATCGGTTGTTCAATGGGCCGACGTTACCACCAATGGCAAAAAAATTGTTCGATTTTCGCCCCATCTACGGCCTGCAAATATAATAGCGAAGTAATTACTTCTGTCCCTGCAGAGAGCTGCGCTATTATATTTGACATCAAAAAGTATAAAGGTTGCAACATTGTATCTATTTGTATCCGAATAAAAACATATATATCCGGAATGGATACAAATGGATACAATGTTGCAGTCTCTATACTTTTTAATGTCAAATATAATAGCGGAGCTCTCTGCAGGGACAGAAGGAATGTTTCAGCTGTCATCGGGGTTTCCCACTGACAGCTGAATTTTAAATTATTTCCGTGAATTAAATAAATAATAAAAAAAACAGCGTGGGTCCCCCCTCTCATCCATACCAAGCCCTTCAGGTCTGGTATGGGTATTAAGGGGGAACTCCACGCTGAAATTTAAAAAAAAAACAGCGTGGGTCCCCCTCAATATCCATACCAGACCCTTATCCGAGCATGCAGCCCGGCAGGTCAGGAAAGGGGGGGGACGAGCAAGCGCCCCCCCCCCTCCTGAACCATACCAGGCCACATGCCCTCAACATGGGGGGGTGCTTTGAGGCAGGGGGGCTCCCCCCCCAAAGCACCTTGTCCCCATGTTGATGAGGACAAGGGCCTCTTCCCCACAACCCTGGCCGGTGGTTGTGGGGGTCTGCGGGCGGGGGGCTTATCAGAATCTGGAAGCCCCCTTTAACAAGGGGGCCCCCAGATCCCGCCCCCCCCCCCCCCTACGTGAACGAGTCTGCGGTACATGGTCCCGCAGACTCCTTCACAAAAAAACTAAGTGTGGTGTAAAAAAAACACAGTACAGGGTCTTTGACAAGTCCTTTATTAAAACAATGTCCCCCGAAGTAGATCCAACGTCAATCACGGCGGCGGCGGCAGGGACCCGAAAAAAGAAAAAAAAAAAAGGTTCCGCTCCCGTCGGAGGCTCCCAGCCTTGTGAAGAAGAGGCTAGCTGACAGTTCTTATATAGGTATGGGGCGGGGCCAGCCGGGCACATCATCCCCGCCCCTTACCTATTTGAGAAATGTCACCCTGTCTCTCCGCTGAGGCTAACTAGCTGAATGCAGGAGACAGTCTGACATTTCTTATATAGCTATGGGGCGGGGCCAGCCGGGAACAGCAAGCATGTGACATGGGGCGGGTCACTCGGATGATGTCCCCGGCTGGCCCCGCCCCATAGCTATATAAGAAATGTCAGACTGTCTCCTGCATTCAGCTAGTTAGCCTCAGCGGAGAGACAGGGTGATATTTCTCAAATAGGTAAGGGGCGGGATGATGTGCCCGGCTGGCCCCGCCCCATACCTATATAAGAACTGTCAGCTAGCCTCTTCTTCACATGGCTGGGAGCCTCCGACGGGAGCGGAACCTTTTTTTTTTTTTCTTTTTTCGGGTCCCTGCCGCCGCCGCCGTGATTGACGTTGGATCTACTTCGGGGGACATTGTTTTAATAAAGGACTTGTCAAAGACCCTGTACTGTGTTTTTTTTACACCACACTTTTTTTTTTTGTGAAGGAGTCTGCGGGAGCATCTACCGCAGACTCGTTCACGTAGGGGGGGGGCCGGGATCTGGGGGCCCCCTTGTTAAAGGGGGCTTCCAGATTCTGATAAGCCCCCCGCCCGCAGACCCCCACAACCACCGGCCAGGGTTGTGGGGAAGAGGCCCTTGTCCTCATCAACATGGGGACAAGGTGCTTTGGGGGGGGGAGCCCCCCTGCCTCAAAGCACCCCCCCATGTTGAGGGCATGTGGCCTGGTATGGTTCAGGAGGGGGGGGGGCGCTCGCTCGTCCCCCCCTTTCCTGACCTGCCGGGCTGCATGCTCGGATAAGGGTCTGGTATGGATATTGAGGGGGACCCACGCTGTTTTTTTTTTAAAATTTCAGCGTGGAGTTCCCCCTTAATATCCATACCAGACCTGAAGGGCTTGGTATGGATGAGAGGGGGGACCCACGCTGTTTTTTTTTTTTTTTTTTTTTATTGTGGACCTTTATTTTTACATTCAGCTGTCAAAATAAATATTATCTAGACCTTTGAAATAAGTAAAATCATTACAGAAATAATTATAAAGGATAAGAAACAAAAATAGAATCACTAGAACTAAGGAAATCTAATTAGATTACATGAAGATATGCCGAGTGCTGTTTATTAAACACAATAGACGTGAGCGAGTGCCGGCTCTCAGAGGAATCCACAATCAGATTCACTATTAGTCAGTGGCTAAAAAGCAAACGCCCATGGCAGAAGTCTAAAATGTGTTCTGCACATGCTCAGTTGTATCTGCCAAAGACACTGCACGGGCTTCTAGATTTTTACTGTGTCGATTTCCTTGAAAAAAACGATTTTTAACACATTTTTAATTTTTTTGGAAATAGCAGATATTGTTTAAAGTGAAGTCCTGATATTTGGCAAAGCAAATTTCTAAGTGAACATGTCTCTGCAGTGATTTTTCATGGTTTTAGACTTGCTTCTTAGCAAGTCTGTTTTGTGAGTCTGATTTCGGGCGTGTGTCTTTTTGTGAATTAGATTGGGCATCTGCTTATGGGCTCTGCTCAATAGTGAATTAGGTTGCAGGGTAAAAAATGACGGACGCCCATGAAAATTGGGCTTAAGCCCATAAATATGCGCCCACGCCCAATAGTGAATCAGGGCCTATGTGTCACCTCACGTGAGGTCATACTTTGAAGTTTAGGTGGAGTCCACTCCGGGTTTTCGGGGCCACACTGGCAGAGGTGGTTCCGGACCGGAGTTTGTGCTCCACTGGTGACCACCAACAGGTGGTATAAATAAGACAGGGCTGGAGCAAGGAGTTGCTTGTGTGGCCTGGGACTCAGAGAACCATTCTGAGAGAGAGAGCTGTACTTGGAAGTGATTGTTATACTACAAGAGACAAGGTTTGCTTATGGTTTTGTTTTGTTGGTGACAGGGAGAAGCCCTTCACCAGTAAGAGAGGGAAAGCTCTATGTTTAGTTATTGCCTGGATGGCAAGGGTTTATTTTGCTGTTTTGTTTGTTTCTGATATTTTTTGCAAACATGTGAATAAAAACTGACAACCAGTCAGAGTTTTAAGAAAGCCTGCTGTGCGATCTACCTGTTTTCCCAGGGAAGGTGATTTCCCCCCCCCCCCCCCACCTGAGCTAACCCCACATATGGTGGAATTTGGCGGGCAACTTCCTGAGCAAGTGGGAAGATGGAGGAAGTGATACAAGCCTTACTGATGGCCAATGCAGCACAACGGGAGGCGAATCACAAGCGCAACAGGAAGTGATTTGCCGGTTTGTGGAAGCCCAACAAGCAGACCGAGAGCTCCTTAAGCAGGTGGCTCAACACCTATTGGAATTAAAGAAGGGGGCCGCTGCCAGTGGAGCAGAAAATGGCGCAGGTCAGCTATTTTCTGCAAAAGTTGACGCCTGTGGATGATGTGGAGGCCTACCTCACAACGTTTGAAAGGGTTGCTGTTCGGGAAGGATGGCAAAAAGAGCAATGGGCAGTACTGCTTGCACCATTTTTGACAGGTGAACCCCAAAAAGCCTATTATGACCTGGAAACCAGGGGATGCCCAGGACTGTAAGCTGAGGTCCTTGCACGCCTGGGCGTCACCATTGCAGTCCGGGCTCAACGGGTGCATCAGTGGCATTATAGGGCTGACAAGCCACCCCGATCCCAGATGTTTGACTTGATACATCTCACCAGGAAGTGGCTCCAGCCAGAGGTATTGTCAGGCCCTCAGATTGTGGAGCGTGTGGTCATGGACCGATATTTACGTGCGCTCCCTGCCACTTTGAGGAAGTGGGTCGGCCATGGAGACCCTAAATCTGCAAACGAGCTGGTGTACCTGGTGGAGAGATATGCAGCCGCTGAGGACTTGTTACACTCATCTGGGCCGTACCCCAATGTCGCTAGGGGTGGAAAACTACCCGGAGGATCTGGTAAGGCTGTTCTATGGGTCAAAGGCTCAGGGAAAAATGACAAGACTATTGTTTCAGATAATGAGACTGTAAGCTCAGGACCTAGAGACTGGCCAAATAGGTCAGGAAGGTCCCTGAGGCCGTTTAGAGGTCTAGATACGGAACATATAAAATGTTATCGTCATGCGTTAGGTCATATTGCTGCAAACTGTCCTTTAAATGACAAACCTATGCAATGTGAAAATGCTTATTTAGGAAAAAGCATGTCCCTTTTTGCACAGGTGGTATGTACTGCAGCATGTCAGGAACGCATGGAAAAGCAAATGTGTGTGATTGCAGTTGATGAAAAGCCAGTAACTGCTCTGCTAGACTCAGGTAGTGTTGTGACCTTAGTCAGAAGTGATTTGGTAAACCCTGTAAAGTTCCACCCTAGCACTATTGGGGTTATTTGTATTCATGGGGATACACGTAATTACCAGACTGCTATGGTGGAGATTGATACTCCCTGGGGCCCGGTTACACATTCAGTGGGAATGGTGCCCTCTCTGCTTCATGAAGCCATAGTGGGGAGAGATTTTCCCCATTTCTGGAGGTTATGGGACAAGGATAGGAGTCAGGAGGACCAAGCTCCCCCTGCTGGGGAAACACCTGAAACTCCTGAACTCACTCCTGACCCCTTTGACGGCAAGGTGGAAGGGGAAACTGTTGGTGTGTCCGAGGAAGGTGTAGATCTTGTCCATTTCTCTGTAATGGCTGGGGAGCAGGAGGAGTTGGATACCAACCCAGACTTTGAGGATACTGAACAAAAGATTATCTCTGGCTCTAATGAGAGTGGACAGAATGTGGTGCCTGACCTAGAGGTCAGAAGGGAGGATTTTTGTTCGGAACAGCTGAAAGATTCCACCCTTAATAGAGCCCGAGAAAACCTTAAAATGATTGATGAGGAGCCAGTTGAAAATGAGGGACGGGTGTCTTTTCCCTACATGGCTCTTAAAAATAACTTGCTATACCAAGTGGTAAAGCAAGGGGAGGAGGTGGTAGAACAGTTAGTGGTCCCCAAACCCTTTCACCGGATGGTACTAGATTTAGCCCAGGGGCATATAATGGGGGGACACTTGGGTGTAGAGAAAACAAAGGAGAGAATAACCCAGAGATTCTTTTGGTCAGGCTTACATGGAGATGTCAAAGTGTATTGTGAGTCATGCCCGGAATGTCAGTATTCTGCGCCCTCACCCCATTTTCGCAGTCCGCTAGTACATCTACCCGTAATTGAAGTACCGTTTGAAAGAGTGGGCATGGATCTAGTGGGTCCAGTAGTAAAGTCTGCCCGGGGCCATCGGCACATACTGGTGATACTTGACTATGCCACCCGTTATCCAGAAACCATTCCCTTGCGTAATACCTCCGCTAAAACTATCGCCAAAGAGCTTGTCCGGGTGTTTAGTCGTGTAGGTATTCCAAAGGAGATCTTAACGGATCAGGGCACGCCATTTATGTCTAGAGTTATGAAAGAGTTATGCAAATTGTTCAAAATCTCCCATCTCCGTACCTCGGTCTACCACCCCCAAACCGAAGGGCTTGTGGAAAGGTTTAATAAGACCCTTAAGAATATGTTAAAAAAGTTGGTGGACAAGGATGGGAGAAATTGGGATTTTTTGCTACCATACCTCATGTTTGCTATACGAGAAGTACCTCAGGCATCTACGGGGTATCCACCTTTTGAACTTCTGTATGGTAGACATCCCAGGGGATTGCTAGATGTTTCAAAAGAAACCTGGGAGGGAGAGTCCACGCCCTATAAAAGCATCATCGAGCATATTTCACAGATGCAGGATAGAATTGCAGCTGTCATGCCGCTTGCATGGGAACACATGGAGCAAGCCCAGGAGGTCCAGAGAAGGGTTTATAACCGGCGTGCCAGCATCCGTACCTTCAACCCTGGGGATAGAGTGCTGGTGCTAGTCCCACCATGGAAAGTAAATTCCTCGCAAAGTGGCCGTACCAAGCCCCCAAAAGGGCGGGTTCCCCGTGGCCCCTCATGTACCTATAACTGAAACCTTGTCAGTAGTTTCAGACAAAGAATGTTCAGAGAAAGAATGAAGATTTCTTCTCTCACCTACCTGGACTGACCACGGTCATACAGCATGACATAGTTACCCAGCCGGGGGTCTGTGTAAATGTAAAGCCCTATAGAATATCTGAGGCCAGGCGGGAAGCGGTGCCAAAGGAAATAAAGGACATGTTAGAGTTGGGAGTGATCGAGGAATCTCACAGTCAAGTCCCATAGTGTTGGTCTCAAAACCAGATGGAACAATTCGATTCTGTAATGATTTCAGGAAAATGAACAGTGTGTCTAAATTCGATGCCTCGGGTGGATGAGCTCATTGACAGGTTAGGAACAGTTCGTTACATCACTACCTTAGATTTGACGAAAGGCTATTGGCAGATTCCTTTAACGGAATCTGCAAAAGAAAAGACGGCATTCTCTACCCCCGAGGGGTCCTTTCAATATAAGCAAATGCCGTTTGGTTTACATGGTGCTCCTGCATCATTCCAAAGAATGATGGACAAAACGTTAAGACCACATCGCCAATGCGCAGCTGCGTATTTGGATGATGTCATCATCCACAGTCCAGACTGGGAGTCTCATTTGTCCCGTTTGCAATCGGTAGTAGATTTGCCTAGGAAAGCAGGTCTTACCGCCAACCCCAAAAAGTGTGCCATAGGCTTGGAGGAGGCCAAATATCTTGGCTACATTATTGGTCAAGGTATCATTAGGCCTCAGATAAATAAAATTGAGGCAATTCAAAAGTGGCCCCAACCTGTAAATAAAAAGCAAGTCCGGGCATTTTTTGGGATCACAGGATACTACGGGCGGTTTATTCCCAATTTTGCCACCATTGCAGCCCCACTGACAGATCTGACAAAAGGTAGGGGGTCGGTCATGGTTAGGTGGAATCCTGAGGCGGAGACCACATTTCAAGGGTTGGAACAAGCTCTCTGTGCCCAACCTGTGCTTGTGACCCCAGATTTCACAATGGATTTTGTGGTACAGACTGATGCCTCTGATATGGGACTAGGTGCTGTACTGTCCCAAATCAGAGAAGGGGAGGAGCACCCCGTGGTCTTCCTCAGTAGAAAGCTCAACAAACATGAGAGAAATTATGCAATTGTTGAGAAGGAATGTTTGGCCATCAAATGGGCCTTGGAGGCCCTGAAATTTTACCTGTTAGGAAGACAGTTCAAGTTGTTTACTGATCATGCCCTGCTCAAATGGATGTGCGATAACCAGGAGAAAAATAGCCGAGTGACAAGGTGGTTTCTTACGCTACAAGCGTTCAAATTTACAGTGGAACACAGAGCGGGGAAACTGCAGAGTAATGTAGATGCCCTTTCCTGGGGCCATTGCCTGGTTGGGACAGTTGCTTAGCCGCAGGGGCTTGAGCAGGGGGGGATATGTGACAGTATGAACGGCAAGGTGATGGATGGACGCTATATGTCACCTCACGTGAGGTCATACTTTGAAGTTTAGGTGGAGTCCACCAGTAAGAGAGGGAAAGCTCTAGGTTTAGTTATTGCCTGGATGGCAAGGGTTTATTTTGCTGTTTTCTTTGTTTCTGATATTTTTTGCAAACCTGTGAATAAAAACTGACAACCAGTCAGAGTTTTAAGAAAGCCTGCTGTGTGGTCTACCTGTTTTCCCAGGGAAGGTGATTCTCCCCCCCACCTGAGCTAACCCCGCTATATATATTTTTTTATATATATATAACATAAGCTTTGGGTGCTTTTGGGACACAACTAATGTGCTGGTGGTAATGCTGGAGGACAGTGGAACTCGTACTGCATCTGAGGAGCACAGCAGATAAGTCAAGAGTCTGATCACATATTGATTTTCTTTGGCACATTACGGCAGATTATTACCATTAGCACGCAGCAGACTGTCTTGAATGCTCAGTACATTACTGGGGGTTTCCACCACTATTTTGAGATTCAGTTTCTCCTGCATGGTTTATTTTTTGTATTTGATTGGTATTGTATGTGAGTGAGGGGTTCTCACCATTATTTCACATTCTATTTTACACCTTATGGATATAAGAGGTTGACCTATTTATGTACATCTGTTTAAAACTGCTTGGTACCACAAATTTCTTATCAGCCAATCACATGGCAGCAACTCAATGCATTTAGTTGTGCTGAAGATGACTTGCTGAAGTTCAAACCGATCATAAGAATGGGGGGGAAAAGGGGATTTAAGTGACTTTGAACATGGCATGGATGTTGGTGCCAGACGGGCTGGTCTGAGTATTTCATAAACTGCTGATCTACTTTGATTTTCACACATAATCATCTCTAGGGTTTAGAGAATTGTTTAAAAAGAAAATAGCCAGTGAGTGGCAGTTGAAATGCCTTGTTAAGGTCAGAGAAGAATGGGCAGAGTGGTTTGAGATGATAGAAAGGCAACAGTAACTCCAATAACCACTCGCTACAAGCAGGGTGTGCAGAATACAATCTTTGAATGCACGTCGAACCTTGAAGCAGATGGGCTACAGCAGCAGAAGACCACACTGGATGCCAGTCCTGTCAGCTAAGAACAGGAAACGGATACTACAATTTGCACAGGCCAACCAAAATTGGCCAATAGACGTTTGGAAAACTGCTGCCTGGTATGATGAATCTCAGCTTCAGCTGCAGCAATCAGATGGCAGGGTCAGAATTTGGTGTAAATGTAAGGGTGTGGAGGCATGAAATACTGATGTGTAATGTTAAACTGTAATATGCCTGCAATATGCCGTTTTGTCAGTAGATGGCAGCAAAGTACAAGAATCGATTTTGCAGTGACTTTTGCTAAGACAAGATAAATGCTTATTTACCCTATAAAGTTTAATGAATACTAATTTAGGGGCCGAGTAGGACCCTCAGAAGGGTCATAATGAACTGTAAATGCAGGTTTGAGGCTGCAATTAAGAAATGACTTGCTGCATCACAAACTCTATGGGAAGGGGAGGAGTTCCGGTGCAGAAGGGGAAGTGACAGGAAGTCTGTGTCTGGCTGGTGTATGCTGAGGACGTCTAGAGAATCTGTGTGGGGCCTGGAAGAAGATTTACGGCTCACAGTGGAGTCTGGCGACGGCACCTAGGGAAGATTCACCACAACGAGACCAGGAAACAAGTGACTGTATGGTCCGGTTCTGGAGTGGATCAGGAAAAAGCACCAAGAGCCTGCCAGGGAACTGTAAGTGCGGCTTTGCCGCAGCACATCGCACCACGCGTGTTCAGTGACATTTTGAATATACCAGAAAGTTACAAGAGACACACTTCACTTTCCTTTGGATTACAAATAGTGTTGCGCAATACTTAGGGTGCACCCCAACGTTATATCTTGCTCAGGAACATTCAGGCGCAGCCAGGCTGCTTTCTGGACATTGGGGAAGAGCTACATGATCACTATAACTGTTCAGTAAACGTAATTGTTTTAAAAGAACCGCTGTCTGTGTGCCATCGTGTACCCTCTGAATCTGTGGGCCCAGCCTTCGGCTTTCCTTCATAAACATGAAAGCATGGATCCATCCTGTCTTGTATCAACGGTTCAGCGATGTGCAGCCGACAAATCTGCAGCAACTTTGTGATTCTATCATGTCAATATGGACCAAAATCTCTGAAGAATGCTTCCAACACCTTGTTGAATCTATGCCATGCAGAATTAAGGCTGTTCTGAAGGCAAAAATGGGGTCCAATGCAGAACTAGCAAGGTGTACCTAATAAAGTGGCTGGTGAGTGTATATTTATGGAGGGTCCCACCACTATTGTGATAGTTTAGAAGTGCTACACTTTTTTGTTTTTATAGTACCTGTCACATGCTGTCGCAAGGATATTTACTTTCCTTATGACAGCAATAAAAGTGAATAGAAAAAAAATTAGATCAACAATTAAAAAAAATGTATGGTACCCCTGCCCCCCCTTCGTTCACAAACAGTGATCATCCCACATGTGAAGTATCACTGTGAATGCCAGATCATAGGCAGTAATTCTAGCCATAGTTCTCCTCTGTAAATCTAAAGAGGTAACCTGGAAAGGCTTTTAACCAGTTCCCTACCATGCTATAGTCGAAGGATGGCTACAGCGCGGTTGTCTGTTTCTGGGACGACATACTGATAGGCCTGCAGCAGACCTGCATGGCACCAGCGATCTGCTGATCGCTGGTGCAATGCTTTACAGGCTCTTACTACAAAAAATAGTAAATGTACATAGTTCTTACCTCCAAAAATGTGCATTTATCAATTTTTTTTTTTAAGAAAAGTGAACTTATCCTTCGATGCAAAAATGCATCCCATTAACTTCAATAGAAAAATGCCCCCTATTGATGAATGCAAAAACGCCTTGTCACGGTCCTCCTTCCCCCCCTTCCCCCCTTCCCCATTACATGCCCCTGCACCCACACATAGCCCACATAAAGTGGTGTGCTGGGCGCCAGGGAGCTTCCTCCTGTTGGGAGTCCCCACACCTCTCCTCGGCCGAGCGCTGAGGAGTCTACCGCCCCACTGTGCCTGCATGTGGATTCCCCACATGCAGGCACCTGGATGTCGCCGTGGGCCCCCTCCCCTTGTTTCGGTGAGCACAGTGCGGCCCCGATGTTCCCACGCTCTACACCCGCCGGAAACAAAGGCTGCGCTCCCTGTGCCAGGGTGGCCATTGCCTGGCAACCTGCGAGCATCCTACTCCGGAGATAAAATATCAGGCAGGGGTATCTTCCTATCCTCGCAACCCAGGATGCTGAGAGAAGTCCTGTGCTGTGGCCAGACCCTACAGCCAAGCTGGACCTAACCCATTGCCTTCTGCAGTGTGCCCCCAGACTTAACCCATTGCCTGCCAGCCTGCCTTCTGCTGTGTGCCCCCAGACTTAACCATTGCCTGCCTTCTGCTGTGTGCCCTCGGACTTAACCCATTGCCTGCCAGAGCCTGCCTTCTGCTGTGTGCCCCGGAATTAACCCATTGCCTGCCAGCTTGCCGCCTGTTGTGTGCTCCTTGTCGTATGTCTCACCCTGTGGTACAGACTTAAATTTTGTTTTGCCAAAACCTTGCTATACTTATCATGTGCCCTCCAAATCACTCAATAAAAGCCTTGTGTGCCCCACTGCTCTCCACATGTGTTCAGTCCCATCTAAACCTCCGTCAAATAATGGGATCAGAACGCGGAAGAAGATGATGGGGAGCAATAGCCCCCTGACTATTGACCTAGCCCAAGGTAGTGCATACAGGAACTGGACTGTGGCAAGTTTGCAGGAGAGGGCACAGGAACTAGGCCTCCCTGGAAGGGGCCTATCCAAGGAGGAGCTGGCCACCGCCATCGTGGAAGTCAGCCCTTGAGGAGCTGACAGCTTAGTTGTCCCTCAATCAGAGACAGAACACCCTACATCAGACAACCAGAGCTCCTGGATCACCTGGTATGCGGAGGAGATGGTCATCCTGGGCCCTGGGGCCACTTTGGACCACAGGTGGGAGGCTATCTTGAGGGTCCACGAGAGAGCAACCCTGGGAGGCATCAGAGGATGAGATTCCCTCCCCAGCCCAAGAGCCCTTGGGCCTGACCCTCCAAGGGTGTCTCTTAAAAATGTTAAGCCCCTCAGTGAAGCTGCAGCAGATGTGAAAGGATTCTTCCAGGACCTCAAACATTTATGCCAACTGCTGGAGGTAACCCAGGCAGACTGGGTGCGGCACCTGGTTGGCCTGCTGGAAGGGAGTGCAGCTTCTGCATACCAAACAATGAACACCCAATGGAATCGAGACTACATGAGGGTCAAACAGACTGTGCTGGAACACTACGCTGTAACCCCGAAAACCCTCCAGATCCACTTGTATGTACACAAGATGTCTGGAAGGGGAACAGGCCCTTACCCTTGAACACGTTATCCAGGCCTTTCTAAAGGAACAGTTCTATACCCAATGCCCTGCAGAGGTGCGAGAGTGGGTGAAGGACAGAAACCCTACCACCCTTGAGCGGGCTGCTGCACTGACAGACAAGGTCCTCACCATCAAGCCACATTGGAAAAAACGCGTGAGAAACCACCTAAGGCCCAGAGCCCCGCCCGACCGCTCCTTGGCCTCCCTACGCCACCCTTACAGCAGCCCATCGTGCCATTCCCAGGGCCCTCTCCAATGCCTTTCTACCGCCCCTGACCATCGGAGCCACCCCTGGACCATCGGTGTTATGGGTGCAACCAGACCGGGCACCTCCAGGCCAGCTGTCTCATGAACTGCTGCCCCACCCACCCGGTCAACTACATTGAACTACCAACAGAGGAAGCGCTTCCCCCACTACCCAGCACATGGGTGACCTCCACAAAGGCCAGTACACCCCGGAGAGTCTACAGTGTTCACCCACTTATCCCTTCCTACCCTGAGCAGAGGCAGCGCTACTTGCAAACCGTCCTGATCGATAGGCAAAGTACCACGGGATTCTGAGACATCGGGGCCTTCCTCACCATTGCTGATTCCCGTGTGCTAAAACCGGAAGCCATCAAACTAGCAGGTGTACTACCAGGCAGTACATTCCAAGGGCTTAAGTATGTCTTGACTATGGATTTGGGGAAAGGCGCTGCCATATTGGAGTTATGAGTGGGCACCCCGCAGATGTCCTGCTTGGAAATGATGTAGGGGAGCTGCGGTGCCAGTACGTTGGGGCTGTGACCAGGAGCCTAGCCGGTTGAGGTCCGCCAGCTGAAGAACCACCCTGAACCCCCTCCCACCCTGGATCTGGTGAATGCTCCCAAACCCTGACTAAAATACCACTCTGACCTGGGACCAGGAAAAATTTAAAGGGAAACTGGACTCCGACCCCACGCTGAGCAGATTTAGGGCCCAGGTGGATGAAGGACCAGTAGGAGTGCAGGGAGCAATTCCTTTGGGAGCAAGGACTACTGTACCAACTGACAGACTCAAGCCATCAAGGCCAGCCTCAAACTGCAACTGAACAGCTGATAGTTCCACAACTATTTAGGCTCCCGCTGCTCCTATCGCCCAGGACATTCCCTTATCTGGCAACCTAGGGAAGAGGAGAACAGAAAAAAGACTGACCCAAGCATTTTACTGGCCGGGCATCTCCCAGTCCGTTGCTAACTTCTGATGTGTGTTAAAGGAAAGGGCGCACGGGGGACCACCCCCTGCCCATCATCGAGGAGCCCTTTCAGAGAGTGGCGGTAGAAATCATCAGCCCTCTGGCCCGTCCCAGTAAGTCAGGAAAACTATATATATTCTTACTATATTGGACTACACAACCCACTACCCGGAAGCTGTAACCCTGTCTAGAATTTCGGTACTAAAGGTAGCAGAAGCCCTGGTCACTGTTTTTTCCCATGTGGGATTCCCCAGTGAGATCCTAACTGATCAAGGCACCCAGTTTATGTCAGATGTAATACAATCCCTGTAGCGCACCTGCGGGGTATGGGTCATTAGGACCGCCCCCAGACCAACAGACTCTGTGAGCGCTTTAACAGGGACCCTAAAAGGCATGCTGCAATCCTTTGTGGACTGTGAGGCGGACTGTTTGCATACTGGGAAGTGCTGCAGGAGTCCACGGAATTCTCCCCTTTGAACTCCTATACGTACGAAAAGTCCGAAGCCCTCTGACCTTACTGTGGGAACACTGGAAAGGGAAGGTTGAAGATACTGGCACTCCAGTTGTATCTTGTGTACTGGAACTGTGACAGCAGCTAACCCGACTTAATGCCGTAGCCCACAGCCACCTCAAAGCAGCTGATACGGCAGGTGTGGTACGACCGCAGGACCCACGGACGGGAGTTCACCGAGGGCAAACAAGTTCTCTGGATAGTCCCCCACCCCCAGAGCAAGCTACAACACACCTGGGAAGGACCTTATAAGATCCTCCGTAAAATTGACGAGATTAGTTATGTGATTAGCCTGGACGATCATGTCAGCTCACAGTCCATGTAAACATGCTTAAAGAGTACCATGACAGAACCTTTCCCATACTGGCCATCTGCCTCACACCCACAGGTGAGGCTGATGAGGGAACCCTGCCCGACCTCCTGCAAGCCACCAAAGCCGCAAACTCCCTTGATCAAATTCCCACTGGGGCCCAGCTAAGCTCCCAGCAAACAAGTCAGATGCAGGCCGTACTAGAGGGCCGGGCTGTCGCATTCTCACCAGCCCCAGGATGTACTGATCTAGCCCTTCACCATGTAGAGACCACGGGCAAAAACCTATCCAACAGCACCCGATTTTACATAGACTACAGGCGACTAAATGACTACACTGTTAGCGACACTTACCCCATGCCACGCATAGACAAACTACTGGACCGACTGGCTGGGGCCCAATACAGCAGCACCCTGGACCTCAGTAAGGGCTACTGGCAAATTGCTCTTACCGGGGAGGGCATGGAACACGCTGCCTTCATTACCCCTTTCGGACTGTTCGAATTCTTGGTGATGCCCTTCGGGATGAAAAATGCACCCACCACCTTTCAGAGAGTCGTAGACCAGCTGTTGGAGGGATGCCAGGGATTTGCTTGCGTCTACTCAGATGACATAGCCATCTTTAGTGACACCTGCGAGGAACACCTACTGCATGTGGGGACCATCTTGGACCGCATATGTGGGGCAGGGTTGACAGACCAGACAAATGTCAGCTGGGAATGGCTGAGGTGCAGTATCCAGGCCACCGAGTAGGGGGAGGAAAACTGGAAACCAGAACCCGAAAAAGTCCAATCCATCCATGACTGGCCTACCCCCGTGACCAAAAAACAAATAATGTCTTTCCTGGGCACTGCAAGTTACTATCGCAAATTTGTTCCCAATTTCAGCACTGTGGCAAAGCCCCTGGCCGACCTTACCCAAAAAAAAAAGCCCTAGGATGGTGAACTGGACCCCAGCCTGTGACTCTGCTTTCCACAAGCTCAAATATGTCCTTACAAACAACCCTGTTCTAGCTGCCCCTGACTACAACAGATGTTTTCTGGTACAAACCGATGCTTCCACCTACGGCCTGGGGCCCATCCTTAGCCAACTGAATGAGGCTGGAGAGGAACACCCCATTGCCTTCATCAGCTGGAAACTTCTGGACAGGGAGGTCACCTACGCCACCATTAAAAAATGTCTGGCCATAATCTGTGCCTTTTAAAAAAGCTTCAACCCTATCTGTATGGCTGATAATTCTCTATGCTTATGGATCACAACCCGCTCACATAGCTGAATAGGGTGTCCCGGGATAACGGGTGCCTCCTGAGATGGATCCTCACCCTCCAAGCCTACAACTTCACCATCCAGTATCAACGGAGAAGCCAACACCAAAATGCGGACGGGCTATCCCGGCAGCAGGACCCTCAGTAGGTGAGCTTACCCCCCACAACTGCCTCCAAGGAGACCCGCCAAGGTCTCCTTGTCGGCACTTGTAAAATAAAAGGGGAAAGGCTGTCAAAGTCCCTTCCCCATTACATGCCCCTGCGGTAGCCCGCATAAAGTGGTGCGCAGGGCACCAGAGAGCTGGCTCCTGCTGGGAGTCCCCATACCTCCCCTCGGCCGAGGAGTCTACCACCCCACTGTGCCTGCATGTGGATTCCCCACATGCAGGTCATCTGGATGTTGCCGTGCGACCCCCTCCCCTTGTCTCAGCGGGCATAGCGTGGCCCCGATGTTCCCACGCGCTGCACCCACTGGAGACAAAGTTTGTGCTCCCTGTGCATGGCCGGAGTGGGGAGGCGGGGCTTGTTGCCACAGCAACCCAACGCCAGAGTGGCCGTTGCCTGGCAACCTGGGAGTGTCCTGCTCTGGAGATAAAGATCAGAGCAGGACCCTGGTAGGGGTATCTTCCCCTACCCGCAACCCAGGGTGCTGTGAGAGGTCCTGTGCTGTGGCCAGACCCTACAGCCAAGCCGGACCTAACCCACTGCCTGCCTTCTGCTGTGTGCCCCCTGGACTTAACCCATTGCCTGCCTTCTGCTGTGTGCCCCCTGGACTTAACCCATTGCCTGCCTTCTGCTGTGTGCCCCCTGGACTTAACCCATTGCCTGCCTTCTGCTGTGTGCCCCCTGGACTTAACCCATTGCCTGCCTTCTGCTGTGTGCTCCTGGACTTAACCCATTGCTTGCCAAAGCCTGCCTTCTGCTGTGTGCCCTTGACTTATCCCATTGCCTGCCATCTGCTGTGTGCCCCCCAGACTCAACCCATTGCCTGCCAGAGCGCGCCTTCTGCTGTGTGCCACGAACTTAACTCATTGCTGCCAGTCTGCCAGCCTGTTTTGTGCTCCTTGTCGTATGTCCCACCCTGTGGTACGGACTTAACTTTTGTTTTGCCAAAACTTTGCTATACTTATCGTGCGTCCTCCAAATCGCTCAATAAAAGCCTTGTGTGCCCCACTGCTCTCTGCATGTGTTCAATCCCACCTACAGCTGTCACATGCCTCCTATTTAAAGTTTTTTTTTTTTTAACTTTTATATATAGTTCATTTTATTTTCAGTCCAATTTTTGTGTGTTACTTTTATTGAAAGTAATTTTAAGTTACTGGATTGTATTTTTTAAATTTATGTTCATATTAATTAAAAAGTCAAATATAATACAATTTATGTATAAAAAAATATATACTTTTTAAAAAAAACTCTCCATTTCATTTCTCAGCCAAGTGCGGCCTGAATTTTCGATTTCAGTCCAGAATTTTCATTTTAGTGCACAACTACTTTATAGGCCTCGGACACCTGGTGGTCTGGCATGTTCTGACTAACAAACTTACTTTTTGGCAGCCCTACCCACCCATGTCCACAACTGGGTGATTTCTGATGACACCAATTCCTCTGTGGTCCTTGAGGCTCCGCACTTGGGATCCTATGAAACCCTGTAATTCCTCCTGTACTGGGGCCTCCATAACCCATTTATCCTTATCCTCTCTATGTAGGCAGTGCTTAAAGGATAAGTTCACCCTTGGGAACATGTTCCACCTGTTTCTAGGGTGGAGCATGTAGCATGTCCCCAATGCTGCTGCCCGCTGTCCCTCTCCCTGTGACAGAAGTATGGGGAGAAGCTAACCATACTGGCTGTCAGTAGTTACAAACAGCACAGCCATGCAGGGCTCCGCCCACATGACCACATCATGCATCCACAGTGTTCTGTGAATGAACGAACTACAAGTCATGACAGCCTTAGCAGCTGTGGTAGTTCATTGAATCTTCCTGTCAGTATATCTGCTTTCCCATACATTCCTAAGGGGCAAGCAGATATATTGACAGGTCTGCAGGAGACCTGCAACCAAAAATAAATGCACATAAATGCACATTTGTTTTTGCAAGTAAAAATATGTGCATTTATTGTGTTTGTGCAAAAGCTGAACTTATCCTTTTAAGGCTTGAAAGCTGACTGTGTCCAGACGCTCATTGGTCCTCCCATACTCCCCTTTGGTTTAACCCTACACTGCAGGAATTTCAGTTGATTCCTGATCTGATCATCTGGGCATGAAAACCCTTGGTCCAATTTGTGCCTGGGGTACATTGCTACCTTTTGACAGCCTAAAGCGTTGACTTAGACTCTTCAACTCCCTCTTCTTCTGATATCTGCAGCTCCACCATACCTATCACTCCCAATTTGGGACCCTACAATTGGATCTTGCTCCTTCTGATTTGGAGGTTGTCACAGAGCTGGTCTCCCACCCATTCCCCGGTTTGCTGCCTGCCACCCCGCCCCTCTTGTTGCCAGCAATCTGGCCCCCTGCCAAGGGAGCATCCTGCACCTCTGGCCAAGCACCAGAAAGTTGGTCCCCCTGCTGTGGGAATCTATATGCATGCTCCCCTCCTGTCACCCCCCCCCCCCCCCCCGTCTCCCACGGGCATGGCGCGATCCCTTCCTCCCGCGCTCTGTGCCTGCTAGGGACAAAGGCAGCGGTCCCTGTGCTGGGCCAGCATCGAGGGGGCGGGGCCCATTGCTATGGTACCCCGACGCTAAGTCTCAGGTTACCATGGCAACGGAAACGCACCCGGCTCTGTATATAATGGAGAGCGGGGCTCTGGTCCCAGTGTGTGCTCCTTGCTGCTTTCCCTGCTGGTGTGAGCGAGGTGTAGGCTACAGTCAGACCTCACTGAGCCAACCACCCTCCTCTCACTAAGCGTGGATCTTTCCCCGGTCTATGGGATTAACCCTTTGTCGCCTCTGAGCCTGGTGGACTTAGCCTGCTGCCCGGATCCTTCCCTTGTGCAGATGTAACCCTTTGCTGCCTGTGTGGATTGACTATGTGTTGCGTCTGTGGACTGTTACTCTCCGTGTCCTGCTCCCCGCATCCAGTAAGTGGATTAACCCCGTGCTGTCCGAAAGACTTAGCCCAGTTCTTCCCATGAACTCCAATTCCCACGGAACCTCCGCCTCTCTGTCCTGTTGAACCCTGTGGACTATCAGCCCCCTGTTGTCCCATATTGCCATCCTGAGAACTTTACTGTGTCACTGTATCTTGTGTGGATCTGTGGACTAGCTGTTCTATTGCCTGTACCCCGAAAAACTCCCCAATAAATGCCCGCACATCGGGTTTTGTGTGATCTGCTTCCGTGTGCTCTCTCTTTGCGCTCCTAGTACATTACAGAGACCTTACTGTGGGAACCTTCCAAGTCTAAACCAATATCTGAAATTTATAAGGCCTTCATGCCTTCTGTTCACACTGGAATGGAGTCTTCATTTCAAAGGCGGACATTCCAGATTATGATGATGATGATGAAGACTGGGAAGATATGTGGGAAGATCCCTTTTCAGTCAGTTGCTAGTAGGGAGAAATTGATCCATTTTAATCTGCTTTGGATTTATTTGATGCCAGAGGCGGAGATTTCTCCCCAAAACTGGAGATGTGTGTACCATTCAGCGGACATGTTTTCTGGACTTGCATGAGAATTCCTTTTTTTTTTTTTTTTTGTGGTCTGAAGCAGAGGTGTTTACGGAAATCAGGGGTCTGTGTGCAGGTTTACAAATTAAGCCCTAGACACAGAGGAAAGGAGAATGTAGTGCGCTGAAAAGTGGGTGTGGTTTAAATTGCACTAAATACTGGGCGTGACTTACAAGGGTGTGGTTAGAGTCTGAGATGACTTACAAAGTGCATAATGTGGTAGTGTTGAATAGGGAATGTACAGCGCAGAACCAAGGGGTAAAGATGCCAAGTGTGAGCCCCACATAGTAAAAAGGATGAATAGTGCATATTGTGGTTGGTTGGCAGACTGGACAAATATGGGAACCCTGAGATATTACCACCATTGAAAAATTAACAGAACAGGGAGGGGTGTGTCACTTGTGCAATATAGTCATAAGAAAGGTAAAACAGAGGCAATCTATTGCTGACAAGCAAAGTTTCTTCCATCAGGGAAACAATGAAGCTTATAACTCACAAGTACAAATGTCATTCTGCAACTTGACATTGCCAGGAGTAAAATGATGTCTCTACATTCAGAATTATCAAATGTACTGTATCTATTTAATAATAATAATGCTATCAAATGTAATCTGTCACTCAAATAATATAATAATTGAACTATCAAATAATAATCATTTTTCTATCAAATGTCATTCTGCAACTTGACTTTAACAGGAGTAAAGTGATGTCTCTAAATTCAGATCTATCAAATAATAAATATATCAAATAACAATAATATTTTATCTATTGAATGTATTTCTGCAACTTGGCTTTAAGAGGAGTAAATGATGTCTCTGCTTTCAGCTCTATGGTGTGAAGGATATGCTCTGTGCAGAATCTTGACGGCAGAGAGTATACACTGTGTGGGTGTAAAGGAGTCATAATAGAGCAGAGCAGTACTGACAATAATAATGGAGTCATCAAATGGGTACAGTTTTTTTATTTCAAATGCAGAAATCAAAATGACAAATGCATACAGTGTAGCCGGCCCAATACAAGCAGGTGGTTAAAGCCGTATTAAACATGGATGCAGCGATATATCGGGGGCCGAAAACAGTGTTGTCCGCATTTTGCCGATAGGAGAAAAAGTGCCGATTAAATGTAAAATCTCATCTTATAGACTTTCATGCAAAAACGCCCTCTAGTGACTTCAATACAAAATTGCATCTCATAGTCTTTCATTCACAGTTGAGTCCTCATTGACTTCAATGCAAAATTGCCAGTCACGTGACTTAAATTTAAAAAAATGTCTGTTTCGGATTTTCCGCCAAGTGCATCCTGAATTTCGGTTTCGGCACCAGAATTTTCATTTCGGTGCACCGCTGGTATTAAACCCCAAGCCATACATGTAGCATACAGTATTGCAGCTTACCAATCATTACATTTGGAGGCTGCATTGGTTTCTTTTTTTTTTTAGTCTGCCCAGTAACACACCTACCTGTATTAGAGTGCCCCCACTCTGGATGAAGGAGCACAGGTGGCATATTTGGACAGGTACATTGTCAGTCTAGAAAAGCGGATCTTTACTAATAACAACTTGATAAAATATAACGTTCTTTAACAAGGAATATACTGTCCATATTAATAATTATGCTGCTAAAATGAGTGTGTGCTGTAAATGGCCTCCAGCAATGATCCTGTGTATTCTTGCTGCAGGCGGCCATTTTGCTGAAGTCCAGAGCCCCTGAGCAGCAGTAATTAGGCTGTCAGAAGATTGGCCTCTAATGACTCTGATTTTTGGCACATTGACTAAAAATCAAGTGCAACTGAGCATGTGCAGAGCAGGGTATTGCTGAATTGTATGGGAAAAGTTCACCTTCTGGAACATGTTCCACCGATATTTAGGGTGGAACATGTAACATGTTCCATCTGCTGCCTCCTCTCCCTCCTGATCCCCCCTCCCTGTGACAGCAGGCCGGGGATCTCCTCCCAGCACCCACTGTCACAGTTCAACTCCGCCCACACAGCCTCGTCATTCATTCAGCTTCCTGTGAATGAACGCCTACAAGTAAGATCAGCCATTGCAGCAGACGGCTTGTAGTTCTCAATGGACTGTGAGGGCGCTGGTGAGCATTCTCATAGTCCAATGATGCTTCCTGCTGGTAGGAGGTGCAGACAGCTTACCGACAGTCTGCAGGATCCAGGCATTGCACCCGCAATCTGCTGATCACAGGTACAATGCATTGCAGACTGGAATGTAAAAATATAATAAATGCTCTTTTTTACCTACAAATAGAAATGCATTTATTTATTTTTTTTGTAAAAAGTGAACTCATCCATTAATCAGTATAAACATTTATTTTTAATGTTTTGCGCCGATTGGATGACAGGACAAAGCTCTGTGATTGCAAACAACACAGAGCTCTGCCCTGACAGTGGCAATGTGCCGGGTTTTGGTCTTCCTACAAAGAAGGTAATATAAAACAGCAAATCCATTAATAAAAACAGCACACAGTAAACACGTAACACAGCACACAAGTAACCCCATGAATGCCCATAGATGTTAACCCTTTCCCAGCCAGTACAGTGACAGTGTATATTATTAGCACTGATGACTGTTAGTGTCAATGGAGATGTCAGTGGCAGTAAGCCGGTTCCCACAAAGTGTCAGTTAGTGTCAGATTTCCCACCGTACTATCACAGTCCCGCTATATTTTTTATTAGATATGTTTTATAGCAGAAAGTTGGAAATATTTTTTTTTGTTTATATTGCAAACAAAAAACTCAGCGGTGATCAAATACCAACAAAAGAAATGTCCATTTGTGTGAAAAAAAAAAGATACAAATTTTGCTTGGGCACAGCGTTGCAGGACTGCGCAATCACAAGTTAAAGTAGCGCGGTGCCGAACTGCAAAGAACGGCCTGGTCATGAAGGGGGTAATATCTTCTGGAGCTGAGGTGGTTAAGCCTGGAAAGTTTCTGCTAACAATTCCTAGAGGTGCTCCAACGTTTGCTGATGACTTACAATCTGTGTGGAGACGCAGTGTAGGAACAGACGGCAATATTTCGGCAGTGCTGTACGGCATACTATTAGGTCCCTTTCACACAGCGCAGTGTAGCCGCGGCATTCATGTGCGTTTCCTGCGCTCCCCCATACACTTCCATTAGATCTGCCGATTTTGGTGTTTTCTGAAAGCGCAACAAAGCTCCGGCATGCTGCATCCCTGATGCGCTCTCAGAAAACACCAAAATCACCAGATCTAGTGGAGGTCTATGGGAGAGCGCAGGAAACGCACACGACACTCCCAGATACACTGCGCTTCACCCGCACTACCAGGAAACCGCAGCGAGCTGATTGAAAGGGGACTTAACCCCTTCAATGCCGGACACTTCACCCCCTTCCTGCCCAGGACAGCTTTCAGAGCTCAGTGCTGTCACACTTTGCATGACTTTTAGGTGACAGGCTCCGCCCCCAACCATCAGGTGACAGGTCTTAACCCCACCCCCCTACCATGACAGCCTGCACCCCTCTACTGTGAGGTGACAGGCTCCACCCTCCCACCGTGACTTGAAAGGCTCCAACCCCCCCCCTTCGTGAGGTAACAGGTTCCAACCTCCCCAGGTGACAGGCTCCAACCTACCCCCCTACTCAGGTGAGGCTCCAATCACCCCTCTCTCCCCCCATGTAACAGGCTCCACCCTTCCCTCCCCCAGGTGAAAGGCTCCACTCTCCCCTCCCCCTCTAGGTGACAAGCTCCACCCTCCCCTCCAGGTGACAGGCTCCACTCTCCCCTCCCTCGCAGGTGACAGGTTCCACCCTCCCCTACCCCAGGTGACAGGCTCCACCCTTCCCCCCCCGGTGACAAGCTCCACCCTACCCTGCTGCCCAGGTGACAGGCTCCAACCACCCCTCCCCCCCCCCGGGTGACAGGCTCCACCCTCCCCATCCAGGTGAAAGGCTGCACTCTCCCCTCCCCCACAGGTGACAAGCTCCAACCTTCCCTAACCCCAAGTAACAGGCTCCACCCTCCCCTCCAATCCAGGTGCCAGGCTCCAAACTCTCCTCCCCCCAGGTGAAAGACTCCAACCACCCCTCCCCCTCCAGGTGACAGGCTCCACCCTCCCCTCCCCCTCCAGGTGACAGGCTCCACCCTCCCCCAGGCTGACAGGCTCCACCCTCCCCTCCCCCCCAGCTGACAGGCTCCACCCTCCCCCCAAGTGATAGGCTCCACTCCCCCTCCAGGTGACAAGCTCCACCCTCCCATGTGAAAAGCTCCCCCCTCCCCCCCAGGTGACAGGCTCCAATTACCCCTCCCCCCAAGTGACAGGTTCCACCCTCCCCCTCCAGGTGACAAGCCTCACCTTCCCCCCAGCTGACAGACTCCAACCTCCCCTCTGCCTCCAGGTGACAGGCTCCACCCTCCTTCCAGATGACAGGCTCCAACCTCCCCCCCCCAGCTGACAGGCTCCACCCTCCCCCCAGGTGACAGGCTCTGAACTCCCCCCAGGTGACAGGCTCCACCCTCCCGCCAGGTGCTGTTAGTTCCCACCCCCTGGAAATGCCCACAAATGTCTGCCTCCTCCAGGACTTGTAGGCAGTGGGCGGGGCTGAGGGTTGCTGCCTCATCCCTGTACACCCGAACACATATGAATGACACTGAATGAGTTTCTGAGGGGAATTTAACCAGTTGATGCCCAGCCTATAGCCAGATGTAAAATTTTCAGGTTTTTTTTGTTTTGCAAAAAACAAAAACCCCAGCGGTGATTAACCATTAGCCGCCCGCCCTATGGCCGTTTGGCGGCTGCAAAAACGCTTCGGCATTCCGGGTGCACGCCATTTGGCGTGCTCCCGCACATGCACAGTTTGCGCGGTTGCAGAGCCGCGCGATCTGTCACCAGCCGTGTACCTCAGACACGGCCGATGACAGATCTGAATGCCGGCCCCCATTGACGGTACCATGTGACCTGCTGTGACCGATCATAGCAGGTCACATGACAGTTGTATACAATGGATGGCTTCATTCATGCCATCCATTGTATACTAGTGTCTAGCTGTGAATGGTCACAGCAGGTCACATGCACATGTCATGTGATTAGCTGTGACCAAATCACAGCTAAGCACAAAAAAAAAAAACCCTGAATGAATCGATGTCATTCTGGTAAATGCTTGCTTATAGCAAAGTAATTCTTTGCTATAAGCAAATTGTGTAAAAAAAAAAAAAAAAAAATACTGATCACTTCCCCATAGTAGTACAATGTTACTATGGTAACATTGTACTACTTTGGTCATAGTGAAATATGAAAAAAAAATCATAAAAAAAAAAATGTAATAAAAAATTAAAAATAATAAAAAAATATTTTTTTTTTTCATACTGTCACCAGTCAGTGTCCCTGATCACCGCCATGCCAGTTATATGATGACACTGTACTGCACTGATGACAATATGTAAAAAAAAAAATAGTGAAAATAATTTTTTTCATTTTCCGTAAAATGACAAAATACAACTTAAAAAAACTTGCCATGCCTCTTATGAAGTACGTCGGACTGTCTACTCTGCAAAAAGGGGTCATTTGGGGGATATCTGTCCCGTCCTGACATTTGGGGGGATATCTGTCCCGTCCTGACATTGGGGGGGATATCTGTCCCGTCCTGATATTTGGGGGGATATCTGTACCGTCCTGATATTTGGGGGGATATCTGTACCGTCCTGACATTTGGGGGATATCTGTACCGTCCTGACATTTGGGGGATATCTGTACCGTCCTGACATTTGGGGGATATCTGTACCGTCCTGACATTTGGGGGATATCTGTACCGTCCTGACATTTGGGGGATATCTGTACCGTCCTGACATTTGGGGGATATCTGTACCGTTCTGACATTTGGGGGATATCTGTCCCGTCCTGACATTTGGGGGGATATCTGTCCCGTCCTGACATTTGGGGGGATATCTGTCCCGTCCTGACATTTGGGGGATATCTGTCCCGTCCTGACATTTGGGGGATATCTGTCCCGTCCTGACATTTGGGGGGATATCTGTCCCGTCCTGACATTTGGGGGGATATCTGTCCCGTCCTGACATTTGGGGGATATCTGTCCCGTCCTGACATTTGGGGATATCTGTCCCGTCCTGACATTTGGGGGGATATCTGTCCCGTCCTGACATTTGGGGGGATATCTGTCCCGTTCTGACATTTGGGGGATATCTGTACCGTCCTGACATTTGGGGGGATATCTGTCCCGTCCTGACATTTGGGGGGATATCTGTCCCGTTCTGACATTTGGGGGATATCTGTACCGTCCTGACATTTGGGGGATATCTGTCCCGTTCTGACATTTGGGGGGA
This sequence comes from Staurois parvus, assembly GCF_062004578.1. NCBI lineage: Eukaryota > Metazoa > Chordata > Amphibia > Anura > Ranidae > Staurois > Staurois parvus. The sequence goes on from NW_028319349.1 coordinate 97,529, forward strand.
TATCTGTCCCGTCCTGACATTTGGGGGATATCTGTACCGTCCTGACATTTGGGGATATCTGTACCGTCCTGACATTTGGGGGATATCTGTACTGTTTGGACATTCTTGGACCTCAAAAAATTAGATTGGCTGTCAGTACTTCAGGATTGATCAATTTTCAGATCTATACCATAGTTTGTGAACTCTATAACTTTCCTACAGACTAAATAATACATCCTAATTTGGGTTATTTTCACCAAAGACATGTAGCAGAATACATCTCGGCCTAAATTTATGAAGAACAATTCTTTATTTGTAAACTTTTATAACAGAAACAAAGAAAAACTTGTTTTTTTTTAATTTTTGGTCTTTTTTTGTTAATTTAGCAAAAAATAAAAACCCTGGCAGTGATTAAATACCACCAAAAGAAAGCTCTAGTTGTGTGAAGAAAATGATAAAATTTTAGTTTGGGTACAATGTTGTATGACCGCGCAATTGTCATTCAAAGTGTGAGAGCGCTGAAACCTGAAAAATTAGCCTGGGCAGGAAGGGGGTATAAGTGCCCGGGATGGAAGGGGTTAATGCAGGTAAGGCACCAAGTGAGTGTAATTAGCACCTCAATCAGACACAGAACATGTGTGAGGAAAGACAAAACAGAGGGCGCACAGGCCTAGTGCATTACCATAGTGCATTACCTGTGCGCCCTCTGTTTTGTCTTTCCTCATTCAGTATATTTGGATTCCCCCGATCCATTTGAGGGCAGCAAGGTGTGCATGTTCCAGGACATTCTTAATGTGGTTGCAGCATCGAGTCCATCCCCAAGCGCAGGAGCATTTGTGTTTGCTGGTTCACAGAACATGTGTGATTATGTGTTCACTTGTAAAGGGATGAGGGGGCGACCCGATCGGGGCTGAGAAAGTCGGGATAAGCAGGAGCCGTCCTGGAGGAAGTGCACCCCCCCCCAGGACGGCTTCTGCGACTGTTCCCGACTTTCACCGGGGCCCGGGGGAAGGCTGGATGTGGATGTATTGTATGTACTGCATACGGCCTGTGTGTGTCAGGGCATAGTGTGCCCCCCTCAGACACTGGAGACATACCCCCTCCTCTCAGGCCATGCTGGGACTTGTAGTCCTGTAACCCCGCTGTATACAGAGACAAGGGGACAAACGCCGCGTACAATCACAGACAGCACAGAAAATTCACCTTCCCGCCAAAACACAGCTCTGTCAGAACGCAGCTCACTCTAATCACCTCACAACCTCACACTTCCTGCGGACACACCCAAGGGTGGAGCCCAGATTGAAGAAACTTTATTGTACCTCGTAGTCTCGAAGCAGCCTAGGCTAGTGGATGGGGATGGGAAGATACTGGAGGTGGAGGATAGAGCTGAGGAGGTACATCACCTTCTATGGGGGTCACAAGGTGAGATTTGAGGGGGAGGGGTTACAATAGGTAACGGGTGTAGGGAGGAGCTCAGGATTGGTCCAAACCAGCCCGGACTGGCCGTAGGGCACCGGATAGGAGAGGCAGCTGGGTCGTGCATAGAGGAACCGGGCCGAGCAGTTCTCCGTTCCTCTGTCTGTAGTCTCCTGTATCCTACCACCCCCCCCCCCCCCCCCCGCAGCCTCTCTGTATGTTCTCCTCCCTCAGCCTCTCTGTATGTTCTCCTCCCGCATCCTCCTGTACGGTCTCCTCCCGCAGCCTCCTCCTGTACGGTCTCCTCCCGCAGCCTCCTCCTGTACGGTCTCCTCCCGCAGCCTCCTCCTGTACGGTCTCCTCCCGCAGCCTCCTGTATGTCCCCCCTCCCCCCCTGCATCCTCCTGTATGTTCTCCCACCGGATAGGTGGGGCAGCTGGGTCGTACATAGAGGAAGCGGGCTGGGCAGTTCTCGGTTCCTCTATCTGCAGCCTCCTGTATGTTCTCCCCCCCGCAGCCTCCTGTATGTTCTACCCCGGCAGCCTCCTGTATGTTCTACCCCGGCAGCCTCCTGTATGTTCTCCCCCGGCAGCCTCCTGTATGTTCTACCCCGGCAGCCTCCTGTATGTTCTCCCCCGGCAGCCTCCTGTATGTTCTCCCCCGGCAACCTCCTGTATGTTCCCCCGCAGCTTCCTGTATCCTCTCCCCCCCCCGGCAGCCTCCTGTATGTCCCCCCCCGCAGCTTCCTGTATCCTCTCCTACACCCTGGCAGCCTCCTGTAAGTTCTCCCCCGCAGCCTCCTGTATGTTCTCCCCCGCAGCCTCCTGTATGTTCCCCCCCCCCCCGCAGTTGTCTGTATCCTCTTCCCCTCCTGGCAGCCTCCAGTATGTTCTCCCCCCCCCCCCCCACATCCTCCTGTATCCAAGCCCTTAAGCTAATAGAAGATGGGTATCTCTGCTCATAGCGATTATGCTGCGGACAGAGGTCGGTCACCAGTGTCAGGGTCGCTAAAAGGCTGCCTGCCTGACCCTATGGAGTTGCTTCCTCTGTAGATGAGGCGATGAGATGTCACTCCCATAGCTAGCAATCAAAATTCGGCAGTGTTCTGGGGGAGTGCTTGGGATGGTGAGGGAGCAATTCCATCGGGACAGGGCGATTCAGATGCTGGCGATGTTGTCGCTTGCGGCATTGCATCCTGTCTGATGTCAGCCTTACATAGAGCTGACTGTGTCAGAATACTTTGTATAATTTCCTAAAGGAGGCGCTATGAGCCGATGCAAGGTGGTTGGGTGGGAGGAAGTCACTCTGAGCAGGGGGTGTTGTGACTTGGGGCAGCAAGGTGGGGGTAGAAAAGCACCTAACTAAAGGGTAAGATCAGTGGGGGGGAGGGGCTGGTTTTAAGTTAAGTAGTTGGAATCGTTTAGTTAGTTTTATCTTTCTAGCTAGCATAGAAGTGAGCTGGGAGCTCTTTACTGCCTTCCGCATGTGAACCTTTCAATTAAAGTGTTACTAAACTCTGGACCCCGCATTCACTCTATATCCGCTCTCCCCGGACCCTGCATTCACTATATCTGCTCTCCCCGGACCCCGCATTCACTATATCCGGTCTCCCCGGACCCCGCATTCACTATATCCGCTCTCCCCGGACCCCGCATTCACTATATCCGCTCTCCCCGGACCCTGCATTCACTATATCTGCTCTCCCCGGACCCTGCATTCACTATATCCGCTCTCCCCGGACCCCGCATTCACTATATCCGCTCTCCCCGGACCCCGCATTCACTCTATATCCGCTCTCCCCGGACCCCGCATTCACTATATCTACTCTCCCCGGACCCCGCATTCACTATATCTGCTCTCCCCGGACCCCGCATTCACTATATCCGGTCTCCCCGGACCCCGCATTCACTATATCCGGTCTCCCCGGACCCCGCATTCACTATATCCGCTCTCCCCGGACCCTGCATTCACTATATCTGCTCTCCCCGGACCCCGCATTCACTATATCCGCTCTCCCCGGACCCTGCATTCACTATATCCGCTCTCCCCGGACCCCGCATTCACTATATCTGCTCTCCCCGGACCCCGCATTCACTATATCCGCTCTCCCCGGACCCCGCATTCACTCTATATCCGCTCTCCCCGGACCCCGCATTCACTATATCTGCTCTCCCCGGACCCCGCATTCACTATATCTGCTCTCCCCGGACCCCGCATTCACTATATCCGCTCTCCCCGGACCCCGCATTCACTATATCCGCTCTCCCCGGACCCCGCATTCACTATATCTGCTCTCCCCGAACCCTGCATTCACTATATCCGCTCTCCCCGGACCCCGCATTCACTCTATATCCGCTCTCCCCGGACCCCGCATTCACTCTATATCCGCTCTCCCCGGACCCGGCATTCACTCTATATATCCGCTCTCCCCGGACCCGGCATTCACTCTATATCCGTTCTCCCCGGACCCCGCATTCACTCTATATCCGCTCTCCCCGGACCCTGCATTCACTATATCCGCTCTCCCCGGACCCTATATTCACTATATCCGCTCTCCCCGGACCCCGTATTCACTATATCCGCTCTCCCCGGACCCCGCATTCACTATATACGCTCTCCCCGGACCCCGCATTCACTATATCCGCTCTCCCCGGACCCCGCATTCACTATATCCGCTCTCCCCGGACCCCGCATTCACTATATCCGCTCTCCCCGGACCCCGCATTCACTATATCCGCTCTCCCCGGACCCCGCATTCACTATATCCGCTCTCCCCGGACCCCGCATTCACTATATCCGCTCTCCCCGGACCCCGCATTCACTATATCCGCTCTCCCCGGACCCCGCATTCACTATATCCGCTCTCCCCGGACCCCGCATTCACTATATCCGCTCTCCCCGGACCCCGCATTCACTATATCCGCTCTCCCCGGACCCCGCATTCACTATATCCGCTCTCCCCGGACCCCGCATTCACTATATCCGCTCTCCCCGGACCCCGCATTCACTATATCCGCTCTCCCCGGACCCCGCATTCACTATATCCGCTCTCCCCGGACCCGGCATTCACTCTATATCCGCTCTCCCCGGACCCGGCATTCACTCTATATCCGCTCTCCCCGTTCCCCGCATTCCCTATATCCGCTCTCCCCGTTCCCCGCATTCCCTATATCCGCTCTCCCCGGACCCCGCATTCCCTATATCCGCTCTCCCCGGACCCCGCATTCCCTATATCCGCTCTCCCCGGACCCCGCATTCCCTATATCCGCTCTCCCCGGACCCCGCATTCCCTATATCCGCTCTCCCCGGACCCCGCATTCCCTATATCCTCTCTCCCCGGACCCCGTATTCACTATATCTGCTCTCCCTGGACCCTGCATTCACTTTATCTGGTCTCCCACAGTACACAGAACATGGAAATGCAATTATTTTAGTAAATATAAACTGCTAAATACCTTTTCTCATCAGTAGTATAGAGCAGTCTTGTGACTTCTATCAGTGTCCAGCAGAGTACTGGTTAAACTTGTAGGAGTTTTCATTCTCCTCTGACTGTCCTATGAGGCTGCATAACCTCTGACTCTGTCTGGACAGTGCCGACTGGCCCTGTGCTGATCACATGCGCCCACCCAAAGAAAAAGAAAAACTCCAGCAATACACACTAAACTGATCATGTGCAGAATGACTCCTAAAGCTCTGTACTCTCAGCAGATAGATTGGGGACTGTGGAAGAAGGGGAGGATCAGAGAAGACAGGATCAAACAGTCTTTTTACACAATGCAAAGGATTAACCCCTTGGGTCTCATAGTGAGTATAACAAGCACGCTTTGCTGCATCTACAGACTGATGTCACTGTTGTGGGTTTAGTAACACTATTGGCTGAAAAGTATTGCATGTTTATTGGTCGGCAAGACTGTTCACAAATATGTATTTAGCTGTTTGCCTACACATTCTGTTTAGGCTCCTCTGCCCCTTATTAAAGTGGCTCCTATGGAGATTTTTATATACCGCAGTTTGTCGCCATTCCACAACGGTGCGCAGTTTTAAAGCGTGACATGTTGGGTATCTATTTACTCGTTGTAACGCCATCTTTTATGTGTAATCACAAATTGGGTATTGTGTTTGTGTGAAAAATATATACAGTAGAGATAGATAGATATATATACCCCCGGGACTTTTAATTTTCCAGGTATAAAAGCGTGCAGTAAGACATTTGAGGGGTGTAAACGTTATATAAACTCAGATTTGACTTGAATGCCCCGTGTGTGTGATATTCATTTAGGGGTTCTAAGTAATTTTCTAGCAAATTATACCGATTCTTACTTGTAAAGATAAAGTGTCAGAGAAGAGGCCTGATCTTCAAGTAGATATGATACTACAGGCACACAGCCCCATTATCTTGAGCCACATTCAGCTGTGTATAAAAAAAAAAGTTAGTTATACCCTTCGATAGTTAACCACTTCCCATCCGGCCCATGTACATAAACGGTCAGGCGGGAGCAGTGCAGGAGCGGGTCGCCGTTTATAAACATCCTCCCGCTTCCCTGCCTGTGTGCGCTACCTGGGATTGCGCAGCACCGCGATCCAGTGCACGCTGTGTCCTGTGGACACTGCGGAACACCGATTGCTGTTCAGGACCTCTGTGTGAGGTTCCTATCATGTGATCAGTGATTGGCCAATCAGTGATCACATGAATAGTAGTAAGCAAGATGTCACTTCAGGACATCATTGCTTACTATGTGTGAAATCTGTGAATGATCACAGAGGTCACATGGTACAAGGCTATTCACAACAGCCTTGTACCAAGGAGAAATGATTGCTTTTACAGCTTTTATGGGTATAAAAGCAATCCGTGTACAAAAAAAAAATCTTCATCACCCCCCACAAGTAGTACAGTGTCACCATGGTGACAGTATGTAAACAATAAATAATCATATAAAAAAAGTAAAAAAAAAAAAATATTTTGAAAAGTTATAATTTTTTTGTTATAAACTAATTTGGGTTTTTTTTTTTATTTTACTAAAAAGATAGCTGAATATATTTTAACCAAGATATATGAAGAAAGATTGTTTACCGTATTTGCAAGATTTTATAAGAAAAACACTTTTTTTTTTCAAACTGTTTGGACTTTTTCATTTACATGGCAAAAAAATTAAAAACCCAGTGGGGAATAAATACCACCAAAATAAATTTTTATCTGTTTCAAAAAAAGTGGAAAGTTCGGGGATCTCTTGATACCAAGCCAAGCACAGGTAGACCAAGAAAGATTGCAGCCACAACTGCCAGAAGAATTGTTCGGAATTCAAAGGGAAACCCAAAGGTAAACAAGAAAAATACAGGCTGCTCTGGAAAAAGACAGTGTGGTTGTTCTGAAGGAGCACAATATGATGTTTGGGGGTTCAAAGTAATAGGAGTGGGTGATGTGTGGCATAAGCACTCCCTCATCATATCACGACTCGACTACTGAAACTCCCTCCTCACTGGCCTGCCTCGCCGCTGGCTATCCCCGCTTCAGTCAATCCTGAATACGGCTGCCAGACTCATTCACCTTTCCAACCGCTCTGTCTCCGCCACCCCCCTCTGCCAATCCCTCCACTGGCTTCCGATTGCGCAACGGATCAAATTCAAAATCCTAACACTGACGTACAAAGCTGTCCACCATACTGCCCCGAACTACATCACTGACCTAATATCCAAGTACCGCCCAACACACACACTCCGCTCCTCACAAGACCTCCTTCTCTCTAATTCCCTGGTCTCCTCCTCCCATGCCCGCCTCCAGCACTTCTCCAGGGTGTCACCCATCCTCTGGAACTCCCTACCCCAACCCATCAGATTATCACCTACTCTCCTCTCCTTTAGGCGCACCCTGAAAACCCATCTCTTCAGGGAAGCCTACCCCACCCCCTGCTAACTTGCCGACCTCCTCCACTCTTCCTACCACTCCATCCCCCACAGTTATCCCCTCCTGTGCCACCATCCCCTCCCTCCTAGATTGTAAGCTCGAAAGAGCAGGGCCCTCAATCCCCTCATGTTTTGCATTGTATTTGTATTGTTCTGTCACATGTTCTGTCCCCCTTTGTAATGTACAGCGCTGAGCGAACTATTGGCGCTTTATAAATACTGTATAATAATAAGTGTTAGCCCTGGAATGCTAGGATAGTAGAAGCAAGCCCTCCAAATGACCCCTTTTTGGAAAGCGGACACCCCAAAGTATTTGCTAAGGAGCATGGTGAGTATTTTGCAGATCTCATTTGTTGCCACGTGTTCTTGGAAAACGAAGCAAGAAAGCAAAAATTATTTTTTTTTTTCAAAACGCTGTGACAAAAATGATATCTGTAAAATACTCACCATGCCTCTTATCAAATTCCTTGGGGTGTCTACTTTCCAAAAAGGGGTCATTTGGGGGAGTTTGTACTATCCTGGCATTTTAGGGCCTCTGAAACCGTGATAAGTAGTGGAGAACTGATATGAGGAAATATGCCCTTTGAAAATCTGGTGGTAGTCATTGGATTTTGGGGGCCTGTATGTAGCTACGCTGCCAAAAAGTCTCTCAAATGTGGTATCCCCATACTCGGGAGAAGTAAAAGAATGTTTTGGGGTGTTATTCCACATATGCCCATGGCATACATGAGACATATCTCATTAAAGTGATGACTTTGTGTAAAAGAAAAAATAATTGTCATTTTCAAAAAATTTCTGGCAAAAAATAAAATGTTCCATGGACTCAACATGCCTCTGCAAAATCATTGAGCTGTCATTTCCAAAAAGGGGTCATTTTGGGGGGTTTGTACTGCCCTGGTATTTTAGGCAAAGTAAAAGCTACGTAAATTCCAATATATATACCATAGTTTGTAGATGCCATAACTTTCACACAAACCAATTAGTATATACATATTGGGTTTTTTTTTTTTTTTACCAAAGACATATAGCAAAATACATTTTTATCCTAAATTTAAAACCAACTTTGAGTTTATTGGATATTTTTTATAACCAAAATTGAAAAATATTGGGTTTTTTTTCCAAATTTTTGTGCCCTTTTTTTGTTCATAGCGCAAAAGTAAATACCTCCAGAGGTGATCAAATACCACCCAAAGAAAGCTCTATTTGTTTGAAAAAAAGGACATAAATTTAATTTGGTATTCAGTCCCAACATGTGAATTTTTTGTGCAATGGGGCTGTATCTTTAACGGTGAACCTCCATACTGAAGTGACAAGTGCTTCACTGTGTTCACACTGGTGCCCCAATAGATGTAAACTCGCCGTCTTCTCATGACCTCCTATCTCTAGGTAAGTCAAATGTGCTTTTGGGACTATCCCAGTATGCAATATTGTATTGATGGCCAATAATCCTTCACCCTTGTGGTTGCTGGTAGTAACCAATAACCCTCCACTAGGACTTCATCAATATTACATGTCTATCGGGCCCTCCACGATCGGGTGATTGACCCCGACACTGCAGATGACAAGGGGGTAAAGGCTTCACTGACAAGGATCTGGAAGCCATCCTGAATATGGGGAACCTGAGCTACCTACTGGGTGCAGAGAGGAGGAGGTGAGGATACAATGCTCTGTATACATTACCCTGTCATCTGTCATCCCCTAGTGCAGTGGTCGGCAAGCCGCGGCTCGCGAGCCACATGCGGCTCTTTACACGCTTTAATGCGGCTCTTGTGTGCGTGATCCAAAAAAAAAACAGCCAGGGCAGCGCGCTCAAATGCAATGATTGGCCAGTCTCGCTGCCACTCACATCCTGATAGCCAGTGATTGGCTGTCAGGATGTGTGTAGGCGGGGCAGCGTGACGAACGTGAGAGGAGCTAGGCTCCTCTCACAGTCCGCCCTGAAGACCGGAACGGCGCGGGAACACTGCGAGAGGAACGCGCGGAGCAAAGGTAAGTGAATTGACACAGGGGGGACTTGGCTTACTACTTGCTACTTACTTACTACTACTATATGGGGGATGAATTACTATATGAGGGATGAATTAATATGGGGGATGAATTACTATAGAGGGGATGAATTACTATGGGGGATGAATTACTATATGGGGGATGAATTACTATATGGGGGATGAATTACTATGGGGGATGAATTACTATATGGGGGATGAATTACTATGGGGGATGAATTACTATATGGGGGATGAATTACTATAGGGGGGATGAATTACTATATGGGGGATGAAGTACTATATGGGGGATGAATTACTATGGGGGATGAATTACTATGGGGGATGAATTACTATATGGGGGATGAATTACTATAAAAACTTATTGAAACTAAAAACAGTGTACCATCCTATGTATTTTGAGTTTTAAAAATGTGGCTCTCAAAATAAATTTCAATCGTGGTTTTGGCGAGATTTGGCTCAGTTGAAAAAAAAGGTTGCCCACCACTGACCTAGTGGATGTGTTTTTTATTACAGCGTATGCAAACCCTAACAATGAACTTCTCTTATTGGTTTTCTTTTGTTCTGTTAAAGTGACACTAAATGTGGTTTATTTAAAAAAAAAAAAAAAAAGTTTGTATTCCAAACAGGACAATGACCCAAAGCATACAAGTAAGTCAACAAAACAATGGCTGCAACAGCACAGAATATGCCTTCTGGAGTGGTCCAGTCAGAGTCCTGACCTCAACCCGATTGAAATGCTGTGGCATGACCTTAAGAGAGCGATTCACACCAGACATCCCAAGAATATTGCTACACTGAAACAGTTTTGTGAAGAGGAGTGGTCCAAAATTACTCCAGATCGTTGTGCAGGTCTGATCTGCAACTACAGGAAACGTTTGGTTGAGGTTATTGCTGCCAAAGGAGGGTCAACCAGTTATTAAGTCCAAAGGTTCACATACTTTTTCCTCCCTGCACTGTGAATGTTTACATGTTATGTGCAATTAAACCATGGCAACATCTAATGTTTTTGTGTAGTATTATGTTCAGCAGACTGTTCTTCTATTGTTGTGACTTAGATGACGTTCAGAGCACATTTTATGCCCAATTCATGCAAAACTCCACGTAATCCCAAGGGGTTCACATACTTTTTCTTGCAGCTGTATATATATTGGTTACATCTTTTCTGTAAATATTTTTATTGTACCATTTTGACTTTTTTAGTAATAAATTATATTTTCTGAAAAGTGTTGAATTGTTTCTAAAGCACATTAATGCAAACTAAGAATCCCTGTCTCTGAAGAGTGCTACTGTGTGTTTAAAACCTCTGGATACATCGGTCTGCGGTGACAGTGTGTATACAGACGATTATTCAAACATCATAGTGTTACTGCTAGGATTTGTGAGTTTCCTCCTTCTCTGTAAAAAGGTGGTGGTGGCATTGTGAAGGGTTAATTGCGTAATTAACCTGACCCAGTAACAATCCCTCTTAGGCTGTTGGCACCTAGATTGGGGTCCAGTGAGCTGGAAAATCTTTGTGCAGGGTGTAGCCGAGAGTGCATTGTTTCGCAAGTGGCAGCGCGGTTTTAGATTGGCTAGTCCTTGGGTCACAAGTTGGTGAGAAGGACTGGGGTCTGATGCCGCGCCTGTCACAGCCCCTTCCTGTTCCAACATGACTGCACACCAGTGCACAAAATAGGGTCCGTAAAGACATGGAGGAGCCAGTTTGGGTTGGAGGAACTTGACTGGCCTGCACAGAGTCCTGACCTCAACCCCATAGAATACCTGTGAGTCAGGCCTTCTCCCCCGATATCAGTGCCTGACCTGACAAATGTGCTTCTGGAAGAAAGGTCAAACCTTCCCATAGACACCCTCCTAAACCTTCCCAGAAGAGTTGAAGCTGTTATAGCTGCAAAGTGTGGGGCCAACTCAATATTGAACCCTATGGACTAAGACTGGGATGCCATTAAAGGTCATGTGTGTGGAAAGGCAGGCAGCCCAATACTTGGGGCAATACATTGTATGCTAACATTATGCTCACACGTGCTCTTGAGGAAGGCTGAGTGTTGGCGAAACGCATCTAGTTTTGTCGTATAATTACAACAAAAGTCCTGTGACGGAATCTGTAAACCTCTTTTTTGTCACTACGTATGGATGGAATCACGTGTCTCCTTCTTAATATTTCTACAATAAAAGTGGACTTTGATGTACAGTGAGGAACAGAAGTATTTGAACACCCTGCAATTTTGCAAGTTCTCCCACTTAGAGATCATGGAGGAGTCTGAAATTCACATTGTAGGTGCATTCCCACTCTGAGAGACAGAATTAAAAAAAAATTCAGGAAATCACATTGTATGATTTGTAAAGAACTTATTTATCTTGCACTGCTGAACATAAATATTTGAACCCCTGAGAAGATCCGTGTTAATATTTGGTACAGAAGCCTTTGTTTGCAATTCCAGAGGTCAAACGTTTCCTGTAGCTCTTGACCAGTTTTGCACTGCAACAGGGATTTTGGCCGACTCCTCCACACAGATCTCCTCTAGATCTGTCAGGTTTCGGTGCTGTCGCTGAGCAACACGGAGTTTCAGCTCCCTCCAAAGATGTTCTATTGGATTTAGGTCTGGAGACTGGCTAGGCCACTCCAGAACCTTGATATGCTTCTTACGGAGCCACTCCTTGGTTCTCCTGGCTGTGTGCTTTGGGTCGTTGTCATGTTGGAAGACCCAGCCACGACCCATCTTCAATGCTGTAACTGAGGGAAGGAGGTTGTTGCTCAAAATATTACAATAAATGGCCCCATTCATCCTCTCCTTAATACAGTGCAGTTGTCCTGTCCCCCTCGCAGAAAAGCACCCCCAAAGCATGATGTTACCACCCCCATGCAGCACAGTAGGGATGGTGTTCTTGGTATGCAACTCATCCTTCTTTTTCCTCCAAACACGACGAGTGAAGTTTAGACCAAAAAGTTCTACTTTGGTCTCATCTGACCACATGACTTTCTCCCATGCCTCTTCTGGATCATCCAGTTGGTCATTGGCAAACTTCAGATGGGCCTGGACATGTGATGACTTGAGCAGGGGAACCTTCCGTGCAATGCATGATTGGAAACCATGACGGCGTAGTGTTCTACCGACAGTGACCTTTGAAACTGTGGTCCCAGCTCTCTTCATGTCATTGACCAGCTCCTCCTTGTAGTTCTGGGCTGATTCCTCACCTTTCTTATCATCGGTGATACCCCACAAGGTGAGATCTTGCATGGAGCCCCAGTCCGAGGGAGACTGACAGTCATCTTTAGCCTCTTCCATTTTCTAACAATTGCTCCAACAGTTGATCTATTTTCACCAAGCTGCTTGGCAATTGCCCCGTAGCCCTTTCAAGCCTTGTGGAGGTCCACAATTTTGTCTCTGGTGTCTTTTGACAGCTCTGTGGTCTTGCCCATGGTAGTAGTTGGTGTCTGACTGACTGTGAGGTGGACAGGTGTCTTTAAAGAGCTCAGACAGGTGCTACTAAGTTAGATTAATGAGTGGAGTAGAGGTGGACTTTTTTGCACAGTAACATGTCTTTGAGAGCCAGAATTCTTGCTGTTTCTTAGGTGTTCAAATACTTATGTTCAGCAGTGCAAGACAAATAAATTCTTTAAAAATCATACAATGTGATTTTCTGAATTTTTTTGTAAATTCTGTCTCTCAGAGTGGGAATGCACCTACAATGTGAATTTCAGACCCCTCCATGATTTCTAAGTGGGAGAACTTGCAAAATCGCAGGGTGTTCAAATACTTCTGTTCCTCACTGTATACCCTGTGTTACCAGTTTTCTATCTGCCCTGAGAAAATCCCATAAATGTTGTATTCTCCTTTGGACGACGTCCATAAACACTCAAATGATAAAAAGGAACAAACGACTTCTAAACATAGAACACTGATAGGAGGACGAGTACTTTGGTCATGGCACTGAATGTCATCCTATCATCTTCGACCAAAAATTCTTTAAAGAAAGCCAGATCTTCAGTTCTCATCCAGCCTGCGTGCGTGTTGGGCTCCAGCTAGGAAAGAAGGCGCGTCACCAATTTCGATAAAATTTCAACATATAGTTTATTACAAGTGCACCACAAGATAGGAAACACAAAATTCTTCATTAAAGCTGAACTCAAGGCAAGTAACTAAATACACAGATGGATGCAGATCAGAATTTAGGAATACATCCTTAAAAGGGAATTCCATGTTTTGCCAAAAAACAATAAATGCGACCATGTTGCAAAAATATATATTTGTTAAAGTCGGGGAGGGGGCCACACCACAGCAGCGGGGGGGGGGGGGAGTAACACTGCAGGAAGTAAAGGGGGGGGGCACACTGCAGGAAGTTGAGGAGGGGGGCACACTGCAGGAGGTTGGGGGGTCTACTGTTGCTGGGAGAGATATCCTGTTGAAGGAGGGGTCTATTGCTGGGAGAGATCTCTCCTGTTGAAGGAGGGGGTCTATTGCTGTGCTGCTGGGAGGTATCTACTGTTAAAGGAGGGGTCTATTGTTGCTGGTAAAGATCTACTGTTGAAGGAGGGATCTATTGTTGCTGGGAGAGATCTACTCTTAAAGGGGTCTATTGTTGCTGGGAAAAATCTGCTGTTGAAGGAGGGATCTATTGATGCTGGAAGAGATCTTCTGTTGAGGGACAGGTCTGTTGCTGGGGGGGAGGATCTATTGTTGCTGGCTGCAGGGGATCTATTATAATTTTTTCTTATAAGTACTAAATTCCTTATCTCCACAAAATTATATTTGATTCTGTTTTTTCTAAAAAGGGCGGTACTGGGAGATGGGTAGAGGTAGAAGCAATGGACAGTGCTAGGAGGTGGATAGGGCTGTGGGGACAAGGGGTGATTCGGAAAGGGGGGGTACCTTCTCCTACAAAAAAGCCCTGGTGGCAGGCCATATCTCCACCCCCCCCCCCACCTCCGGTCTGTGGAAAACCAGTCTTCCACCAAACCGGTCCGTGGTGCCCAAAACGTTGAGGCTGGTCTACAGTCTATAACAGGGAAAGGTGTGTGCTATGCATTAGAGCTGTGTAAATCTCAGGACTGGATGGACAGAAAAACACACCCTTTTGACAGGCAAATCATCCCCCCCTTATTTGTACGTCATCGACGCATCTAACTTGTGTGCCTGGAGTTTAGCTTCATAAGCACAGGAAACTGTGAACCACGTGGAGGTCGTTGCTGGTAAACAGTAGCACAAGTGACAGCCGAGTGTGCTCCTCGCACAATTGCTATGCAGTGATAAGACTTGGCCTAGGCACTTCCCTTGTTCCTGAGTGAATCCGATATCATATCGTGTGAAAAGATAACCACCATAACTTTGCTACAGTTCTCTTCTTCTCAAGCCCAACTAAAACCGAACCTTCGGAGAACCTTCATCAACGGAGTACCTTCATCATACAATGCACTCTCTTCCCACCCCGTGCCTCTGCAAAGGCTTTGTTCTTTTGCAACACGCACACGTTAACAAGTCTGACACGTTGTGGCTGAAGAGTGAACGGCACGGGTGAAAGTACTGGTAGAAGAAGAGCATGAAAAAAATGGCAGCGGCATATCCCACCAACAGCTGCACTATGAGGAGAGGAGAGCAAAAATACTCAAAGCCATCCTCCTTGTAAAAATACCAGAGTATAACCAGAGCCGCGTTCTCAAGTAATCGAAAAGTGTAGTGGAGGCAGAGTCTTCCCCAATTCTGGGATTGGTCAATCAGGTCTCGCTCGGCCAAGTTGAGCTGGACCGCTGACCAGCAAAACATATTGATGGCGGAGTATAATAACGTCACGGTACCCAAGGCGATCATGGTGCCTATCCGGCTGAAGTTCTTCTCCACGTTCTCCAGGATGCTGTTCCCACTTCTCCAAAAGTTGACCCACGGCAATAGGAAGAGGGCCACCAGATTCACCACCACCACGATGGCCACCCAAGCTTTCAGCGCTGCACAGAAGAGCACCAAGACAGTAACGCGGGTGGCTATTTCCAAGGACCTCCACAGAATGATGCAGATGAATGCTGGCACGCTAAACTGGACTTTGTAGTCATCGTATTTGATCTGGATGGCCAGGATGTTGAGAACCAAAGCGCCGTAGGTGATGGAGGCCAGAGACATCGCCATGAGGACAGCTGTAAAGGAGACAAAGGAACACAGTATTAATGTTATATTAATACTGGATATTACAATATGCTATATCAGTGGTCTCCACATTGTGACCCAGGAGGCTGGATGCGGCCCTTTGTTTGATTTTATCTGGGCCCTTGGGGCACTTTTCCTACCACTGATGCAAAGCGCTATTCCTCCCACTGACACCAATGATGAGGCCCTATTCCTCACACTGACACGAAGATGGGGCCCTATTCCTCCCTCTGATACCAACGATGAGGCCCTATTCCTCCCACTGATACCAACGATGGGGCCCTATTCCTCCCACTGATACCAACGATGGGGCCCTATTCCTTCCACTGATACCAGCGATGGGGCACTATTCCTTCCACTGATAACAGCGATGGGGCACTATTCCTCCCACTGATACCAGCGATGGGGCACTATTCCTTCCAGTGATACCAGCGATGGGGCCCTATTCCTCCCACTGATGGGGCAGTATTCCTCCCACTGACACCAATGATGGGGCACTATTCCTCCTACTGACACCAATGATGGGGCACTATTCCTCCCACTGACACCAATGATGGGGCACTATTCCTCCCACTGACACCAATGATGGGGCACTATTCCTCCCACTGACACCAGTGATAGGGCACTATTCCTCCCACTAATGCCAAAAATGCACGGTTTACTCCCACTCAGTCTGCCCCTCCTAAAGTCTGAAGGACAGTAAACTGGCCCTTTGTTTAGAAAGTTTGGAAACCCCTGCACTATATGGTCAAAAAAATGTTGACCTCTCACAATTACCCCTACTATATAGCCAAAAGCACAAGGATCCTCCAAATTGGCCTCTTTCAACCAGTGTTCTATGGAACCCAAAAGTTCTTCCAAAAGGTTGCTAGGGGCTCGTTGAGCAATGAGCAACGTCTGCCTCTCAGATAAGTTTTCACCAACACCAATGATCTTTTTAGCTTTCTGTAAAGGAGGAATTCTTCTCAATGACCACCAACATAAGCAGCATTCATCTCAATGACACACATACAGTGAGCAGTAGGTATAGTAATTTTTAGCAGTGGTTCCCTGAGCTTGAACTTATTTTCAAGGGTTCCTCCGTGTTAAAAGGGTTGAGAAAGGTTGCTCTAAATTATGATTGAACTCAGGTGTTTCCAGTGAAGGGTACCGGCAATGCTCCTGCGTACAAAGACATTTTAGACAATTGCGCAGCATGGATCCACCACACCATGACACCACCACCACCAGTCTGAATCGTTAATACAAGGCAGGATGGATCCATGCTTTCATGTTGTTGACCCTACCATCTGAATGTTGCAGCTGAAATCCAGACTCAGACCAGGTAACGTTCTTCCAATCTTCTATTGTCCAATTTTGGTTTGCCTGTGCGACTTGTAGCCTCTGTTTCTTGTTCTTAAGCTGACAGGAGTGGCACACGGTGTGGTCTTCTGCTGCTGTAGCCCATCTGCTTCATGGCTGGACGTGTTGTGTGTTCAGAGATGGTATTCTGCACACCTTGCTTGTAACGAGTGGTTATTTGAGTTACTGTTGCCTTTCTATCATCTGGAACCAGTCTGCCCATTCTCCTCTGATATCCACAAGGCATTTTTCTCCACCCAACCGCCACTCACTGGATATTTTCTATTTTTCGGACCATTCTCTGGAAACCCTAGAGATGGGTGTGCATTAAAATCCCAGCAGCTGAAATACTCAGACCAGCCCGTCTCGCACCAACAACCATGCTACGTTCAAAGTTACTGAAATCCCCTTTCTTCACCATTCTGATGCTCGGTTTGAACATCAGTAAGTTGTCTTCAACACGTCTAGATGCCTAAATGCATTGCTTTGCGATGCATTTGTGATTGGTTGATTAGCAATTTGTGTTACCAAGCAATTGAACAGGTGGACCTAATAAAGTGGCTGGGGTGTGTATATTATGACATATACTATGGCTGGTCATACACTATACAATTCTCTTGTGCAATTTTCCTTTAGATTTACCAAAAACCCTATGAGGTCAAACCTAAACAACACTTTCAGTTGTATCCAATTAAGTAGGCCCTTGCAGTACAGAGTTTAAGGTCAATTGAAATGAAATTGTACAGAAAATTATATAATGTATGGCCAGCCCTAACTGCCAAAAGTATTGGCCCCGCCCTCCAAATGATTGGATTCAGGTGTTCCAATCCCCTCCATGGACACAGGTGTATACAATCAAGCCCCTAGGCATGCAGACGGCTTCTACAAACATCGGTGAAAGAATGGGTCGCTCTCAGGAGCTCAGTGACTCCAAGCGTGGTCCCGTGATAGGTGATCACCTGGGCAATAAGTCCATCAGTGACATTTCCTGGCTACTAAATATTCCACGCTCAACTGTTAGCGGGATTATTAGTGGGCGTGGCCTTCAGATTAGCATAACAGTGCGTAGAGAGCTTCATGGAATGGGTTTCCATGGCCGAGCAGCTGCATCCAAGCCTTACATCACCAAGTGCAATGCAAAGCGTTGGATGTTGTGGTGTAAAGCATGCCACGACTGGACTCTAGAGCAGTGGAGACGTGTTCTCTGGCATGACCAATCACGCTTCTCTGTCTGGTAATCCAATAGACATGTCTGGGTTTGGCAGTTGCCAGGAGAACGGTACTTGCCTGACTGCATTATGCCAAGTGTAAAGTTTAGTGGAGGGGGAATTATGGTGTGGGGTTGTTTTTCAGGGGCTGGGCTTGGCCCCCTAGTTCCAGTGAAGGGAACTCTCAAGGTGACATTTTGGACAATTTAATGCTCCCAACTTTGTGGGAAGAGTTTGGGGATGGCCCCTGTGATAATTGTGCGCACAGATATGGACAATGACAACAATAATTTGGATCATACTCTGCAAATATCATTCTCTCCCCCCTCCTTTCCTTTGAATCAAATGTGGTCTGTGTGTGTGCTGAGTTCAGGAGTGCACAGGGCACAACTGGATACATTTCATGGTTATAAACCCAATTAGCTGGTTCCAGGGTGTCTGTCAGGCTCTTGCCTTGGCCTGGTCGTAAAGCTATAAACCAGTCAGTCACTGGACATGAAAGCATTCCCGAGTGGCAGTAAAACATACATCCCACTTGAAACCACTTTTTCATACAATTTCATAAATCCCGGAAGGAACAAGGTACAATAAATCAAAGCATATATTCAGATAGGTCAGTTTAATATGAGTCACCTGATACCTCACAGCCCTAGATAACATCTACCAGAGAGCAGAAAGCGATATCTCTTTAACCGCCACAGCCGGATATGTCATATTTGATGTCTAGACGTTCAGAATATCATTTTGCATATTAACCTGCCAGTGGCTAGGCTGCTGCATGCACCTATGGAAGGTTATTGACCATGGTATAAACTTGCGAGGGATTTGGGTCACAGTCTGAGTCCCCGCCTAAACACCCCTCCCCAAATGACGCGATTGGTTCTCTGCTTTAAGGAGACACCCTGCTGGGTTCCTAGAAAACAGGTTGTCATGCCTGGAGAGAGAAGATGAAGAGATTCTCCCTTTAAAGATCAGGAACCAACTTCAGGAGAAAAGGCACCCTTTTGTTCAGGACACTTGAACTCTGCTTAAACCAAGTACTCTGCCAAGTATTCTACCTTCTTAAACTTCTTTCTTTCATCTCTCTGTTGTGTTATTGCTCTCTCTATTTATATATATATATATATATATATTGGTTGCATCTTTTCTGTAAATATTTTTATTGCACCATTTTGACTTTTTTAGTAATAAATTATATTTTCTGAAAAGTGTTAAACTGTTTCTAAAGCACGTTAATGAAGAGTGCTACTGTGTGTTTTAAAACCTCTGGATACATCGGTCTGCGGTGACAGTGTGTATACAGACGATTATTCAAACATCATAGTGTTACTGCTAGGATTTGTGAGTTTCCTCCTCCTCTGTAAAAAGGAGGTGGTGGCAGTGTGAAGGGTTAATTGCGTAATTAACCTGACCCAGTAACAATCACTCTCAGGCTGTTGGCACCTAGATTGGGGTCCAGTGAGCTGGAAAATCTTTGTGCAGGGTGTATCTGAAGGTGCATTGTTACGCAAGTGGCAGCGCGGTTTTAGATTGGTTAGTCCTTGGGTCACAAGTTGGTGAGGACTGGGGTCTGATGCCGCGCCTGTCACAGCCCCTTCATGTTCCAACATGACTGCACACCAGTGCACAAAGCAAGGTCCGTAAAGACATGGAGGAGCCAGTTTTGGTTGGAGGAACTTGACTGGCCTGCACGGAGTCCTGACCTCAACCCCACAGAATACCTGTGAGTCAGGCCTTCTCCCCCGACATCAGTGCCTGACCTGACAAATGTGCTTCTGGAAGAATGGTCAAACCTTCCCATAGACACCTTCCTAAACCTTGTGGACGGCCTTCCCAGAAGAGTTGAAGCTGTTATAGCTGCAAAGGGCGGGGCCAACTCAATATTGAACCCTACGGACTAAGACTGGGATGCCATTAAAGGTCATGTCCGTGGAAAGGCCGGCCGACCAATACTTGGGGCAATACATTGTATGCTAACATTATGCTCACACGTGCTCTTGAGGAAGGCTGAGTGTTGGCGAAATGCATCTAGTTTTGTCGTATAATTACAATGGTCCTGTTACGGAATCTGTAAATCTTTTTTGTCACTACATATGGATGGAATCACGTGTCTCCTTCTGAATATTTCTACAATAAAAGTGGACTTTGATGTATACCCTGTGTTACCAGTTTTCTATCTGCCCTGAGAAAATCCCATAAATGTAGTCTTCTCCACTGGACGACGTCCATAAACACTCAAATGATAAAAAGGAACAAACGACTTCTAAACATAGAACACTGATAGGATGAGTACTTCAGTCATGGCACTGAATGTCATCCTATCATCTTCGACCAAAAATTCTTTAAACAAAGCCAGATCTTCCGTTCTCCTTATCCAGCCTGCGTGCGTGTTGGGCTCCGGCTAGGAAAGAAGGGACGTCACCAATTTCGGTAAAATTTCAACATATAGTTTATTACAAGTGCACCACAAGATAGGAAACACAAAATTCTTCATTAAAGCTGAACTCAAGGCAAGTAACTAAATACACAGATGGATGCAGATCGGCATTTAGGAATACATCCTTAAAGGGGAATTCCATGTTTTGACAAAAAACAATAAATGTGACCATGTTGCAAAAATTTGTATTTGTTATTTTGGATTTTTGTCATGGAGGCCTGAAGAGCATTGCATCAGTGATCGGCGGATGACGGGTGCAATGCTCCAGGGTTCCTGTAGACCAGATATCCCAAAACCCTGGGCTGCGGATGGTAGCGGTCCATGGCCTGTTTAGAACTGGACCACGCTGCAGGAAGTCAGAGGGTCACACTGCACGAGCCGCGGAGGGGGGCCACACTGCAGAAAGTTGGGAGGGCGCCACACCACAGCAGCGGGGGGGGGAGTAACACTGCAGGAAGTCGAGGGGGGCACACTGCAGGAAGTCGGAGGGGGGGGGCACACTGCAGGAGGTTAGGGGGGTCTATTATTGCTGGGAGGTATCTACTGTTAAAGGAGGGGTCTATTGTTGTTGGTAAAGATCTACTGTTGAAGGAGGGATCTATTGTTGCTGGGAGGGATCTACTGTTAAAGGGGTTTATTGTTGCTGGGAAAAATCTGCTGATGCTGGGAGAGATCGTCTGTTGAGGGCCAGGACTGTTGCTGGGGGGGGGGGGAATCTATTGTTGCTGGCTATAGGGGATCTATTATACTTTTTTCTTATTATAATTACTAAATTCCTTATCACCACAAAATTATATTTGATTCTGTTTTCTCTAAAAATGGCGGTACTGGGAGATGGGTAGAGGTAGAAGCAATGGACAGTGCTAGGAGGTGGATAGGGCTGTGGTGACAAGGGGTGATTCGGAAAGGGGGGGTACCTTCACCTACAAGAAAGCCCTGGTGGCAGGTGACTGCATCTGGTGGCAGGCCATATCTCCACCCCCCCACCTCCGGTCTGTGGAAAACCAGTCTTCCACCAAACCGGTCCGTGGTGCCCAAAACGTTGAGGCTGGTCTACAGTCTATAACAGGGAAAGGTGTGTGCTATGCATTAGAGCTGTGTAAATCTCAGGACTGGATGGACAGAAAAACACACCCTTTTAACAGGCAAATCATCCCCCCCTTATTTGTACGTCATCGATGTATCCAGCTTGTGTGCCTGGAGTTCAGCTTCATAAGCACAGGAAACTGTGAACCGCGTGGAGGTCGTTGCTTGTAACAGTAGCACAAGTGACAGCCGAGTGTGCTCCTTGCACAGCTGCTATGCAGTGATAAGACTTGGCCTAGGCACTTCCCTTGTTCATGAGTAAATCCGATATATCGTGTGAAAAGATAACCACCATAACTTTGCTACAGTTCTCTTCTTCTCAAGCCCAACTAAAACCGAACCTTCGGAGAACCTTCATCAACGGAGTACCTTCATCATACAATGCTCTCTCTTCCCACCCCGTGCCTCTGCAAAGACTTTGTTCTTTTGCAACACGCACACGTTAACAAGTTTGACACGTTGTGGCTGAAGAGCGAACGGCACGGGTGAAAGTACTGGTATAAAAAGATAATGAAAAAAATAGCAGCGACATATCCCACCAACAGCTGCACTACGAGGAGAGGGGAGCAAAAATACTCAAAGCCGTCCTCCTTGTAAAAATACCAGAGTATAACCAGAGCCGCGTTCTCAAGTAATTGAAAAGTGTAGTGGAGGCAGAGTCTTCCCCAATTCTGGGATTGGTCAATCAGGTTTCGCTCGGCCAAGTTGAGCTGGACAGCTGACCAGCAAAACATATTGATGGCGGAGTACAAAAACGTCACCGTACCCAAAACGATCATGGTGCCTATTCAGCTGAAGTTCTTCTCCACGTTCTCCGGGATGCTGTTCCCACTTCTCCAAAAGTTGACCCACGGAAATAGGAAGAGGGCCACCAGATTCACTACCACTACGATGGCCACCCAAGCTTTCAGCGCTGCGCAGAAGAGCACCAAGACGGTAACGCGGGTGGCTATTTCCAAGGACCTCCACAGAACGATGCAGATGAATGCTGGCACGCTTAACTGGACCTTATAGTCATCATATTTGATCTAGATGGCCAAGATGTTGAGAACCAAAGCGCCGTAGGTGGTGGAGGCCAGAGACATCGCCATGAGGACAGCTGTAAAGGAGACAAAGGAACACAGTATTAATGTTATATTAATACTGGATATTACAATATGCTATATCAGTGGTCTCCACACTGTGACCCAGGAGGCTGGATGCGGCCCTTTGTATGCTTTTATCTGGGCCCTTGGGGCACTTTTCCTCCCGCTGATGCAAAGCGCTATTCCTCCCACTGATGCAAAGCGCGATTTCTCCCACTGCCGCCAGTGATGAGGCCCTATTCCTCCCACTGATACCAATGATGGGGCCCTATTCCTCCCACTGATACCTGTGATGATCGCACATCAGACCCCTGACCTTCTCACCAAACGCGTGACCGAAGGACTAGCTGATCTGAAACTGCGATGTCACGTGCGTAACAATGCCTCACCCAGCTGCACCCCGCAGAACGATTTTCTAGCTAATTGGACCACAATCGATGTACCGGCAGCCTGGGAGCGATTGTTACTGGGTCAGGTTAATTACGCAATTAACCCTTCACACTGCCACCACCTCCTTTTTGTACAAAGCGGAAACTCGGCAATATCAGCAATACCACTATGATGGTTGAGATCATCTGTATAGCACTGTCATCGCAGACAGAGGTTATACAGAGGGTTAATTACACACATAGTAGCGCTCTTTTAGAGGCAGGAATTCGTAAGTTGCATTAACGAGCTATAGAAACAGTTCAACACTTCCAGAAAGAGAGATTTATTACAAAAAGGTCAAAAGGGTGCAATAAAAATATTTACAGAAAAAAGATGTAACCAACATATATATAGAGAACAACAGCACAGCAAAGCGGTAACAAAGGAGGTTAAAGGGTTAAAGTACTTGCCAATCAGCCTGAGGTTAAGCAGATCAAGTTTCAGAGCAAAAGGGCATGTCTCCCAATGTGGTTCTGATGTTAAAAGGGAGAATTCTTCAACTTCCACTCTTAGGCCTGACAGCCCCCAGCAGGGGGTGTCTCTGAAGGACCAATGCCTCATTTGGGGAGGGATCGTCTGGGCGGAGACCTAAACTAGAACCAAAATCTCTCTTATTTCATATTTTGGCTCATGACTTTTCCTAGGCACAAGTAACATTCCACCCGTGGGTAGACTAATATGCAGACGCATCTGAGGAACAGTTAGATTTGAAATATGAAATACATTCTTGCAGGGTTCCAGAGATGTGATTTTCTGCTTTCCTAGGTATTCCAGTCAGGGAGTGTGGTACATTGATGATATTATTCTTCTCTGGAATGGGGGGAAGGAATCTTTGGCCAACTTTTTTTACTAGTCTTAATAACAACAACCTTAATATCAGTCTCACTTTTACATATAGTCAATCTGAAATAAATTTTTTTAGATCTCACTCTTATTAATTTTAATGGTAAGATTGTAACAAAATCATTTTTTAAAACTACAGACAGGAATAGCTACATTCCAACCAGCAGTTATCATCATCCTAACTGGTTGAGTAACATTCCGAAGGGTCAGTTCATGCGCATCCGACGCAACTGTACAGATATGGATACTTATTTTACTCAAGCTATGATATTGAAGAAAAGGTTTCTAGAAAAGGGTTATAAGGAGGATATTCTAGATAATACCATACGGATGATTGCTCAATATGACAGAAATGATATGCTATTGAGTAAACCCAGACCAACACAATCAATGGTCTGCCCCTTTATTACAACCTTTTCTACACAGTTTAGACAAATTGGGGGAATCATAAAGAAAAACTGGAATTTACTGAAACTGGATCCCACACTATCTAAAATTCTGCCTGATAAACCGGAGATTATCTTCTGGAAAGCGACAGCTATCAGGCACCAAATAGCACCCAATGTAGTGAACCCTCCAATTGGCACTACATTTTTTGATGAACTAAAAGGGTTTTACCCTTGCAATAAATGTATTATTTGCAAATGCAATGGCATTAGAAAATGTAGAATTAATACCTTTGAGTCTTTCACCACTTGAAAAACATGTACTATCAACCGGTTCATCTCATGTAATAGTAAATTTGTGGTGTACCTCTTCCAATGTCCATGTTACAAACAATATGTGGGACGCACGACTAGACGGCTTCGTGACCGGTTAAGAGAGCATGTAGCCAACATCAGGAAGGGCTACAGGGAGCATTCACTCTCTAACAACTATAGACTGTTCCACAATAATGACCCCTCCTCTCTTAAGTTTGTGGGAATTGATGTGATATCACCACACTGGAGGGTTATGAATAAAACCAGAGCTGTGTCACAATCAGAAACAAAATGGGTATACGAATTGGATACCTTACACCCCAGAGGACACAACATTGAGATTGATGTCAATTGTTTTATAGCTAATAATTAGGATCCTGTGTATTTACTGAGAAGTTACTGACCCTACTTTTATTGTTTTTATTGATTATTCTAGATTGACATATACAGGTTTTACATTGAGTTTATGACATTTTTATGCTATCCTATTTACTTTATGCTATCCTATTCTATATTTTATGAACCATTATTTTAGTGAATTTTTTCTATTCCTATTATTATTAGTCATTTTATATGGGGATATACTTTTATGTGTTTTTATTTTTATTTGAGTATTTCTAATACTCTTATTATAGACTGTTGCACCCTGAGCACCTTTATATGCCATGGACAAGCTAGTGTCATTTCCCTTAATAAATCACCATTCTTGGTGATAAATTATTGAGTAAGGGGACTTGCTGTTATAACTCTGATCACCTCCCTGGGATTAAGAGCCATCATTTGTGGCACGAAAGCGGTTTTCTATGCGCTCTGATTGCTGGGTGTAGTTATACCTCAGCTAACAGTATCTAAATCCTTGGCAAAAATGGTGTCTCGAAATGCAGGTATGTGGAATTGTCCGGTCTTTTTGATAATGGCGGTGAATTTGCGCATACGCGCGACTCCCGATTCCAGACCGGTCACTAATACAATTGTATATAATAATTTTTATTAATTTTTATTAATAATAATTTTTATGCCGTGGATAAGTTAGCATTATTCCCCTTATTAATCACCATTTTTGGTGATAAATTACTTGCCAAGGGGCCTGTTGTTATATTTTCCATCTTGAACTAGATTTATTATTCTGATTGCCCCCCTGGGATTGTGAGCAACTATCTCTGGCTCAAATGCGCCCTGACAGCGGTGTGTAGTATACCTCAGCTGACAGTTTTTGTATCCACGGCAAAATGGCGTCTTGACGTGCGCGCATGCGCAGTTGCCCGGTCTCTTTGAAAATGGTGGTGAGTTAGTGCGCATGCGCGACTCCCGATCTTTGTTATGTAAACATTTGGCGTCCGTCACAAAGCTGTCAGCCTCCCCTCTGAAGATGTGCCTTAGCACGAAAGGCCTTAGGAGGAACTCACAGCTTGTGACGCCTCATCGCTGCCCAGACCACGAGGAGGTCTGGCAGCCATTTTACTTTAGGTCAGTAACACATTTTTTTTACCTTGTGCTTTCTGGCTCTTGCCAGTATTATTACTGACCTGTCCTGTACTAAGTTTGTTACTAATAAAGTTTGACATACTACACTATGGGTACTCTCCCATCTTTTGCCCCTTACTGAGGGGTTACCAGACCAGCAGCCACAGCTTTCAATACATACTACACCCAGAGGAGGGAGCCTTTACCTGGTTGATTTATCCTGACCCTAAGGAGGTCCTGTGAGTCCAGCAGACCATCGCCTGATGACACCCCTTCCTGAGGGAGAACGACACCTGCGGATTTTAATACACATATGCACATTTCCTATGCGCGGTCGGTGAGTGTGCATTTCTGTCATTTCTACTGGATTCTTCACAGCTGTGTTCACCATCTGGTTGTCATTGTATCAATTGAGATATTTTATGAACTTTTGAGAAAGAATTTTTTAAGAACGAACTATTTGTTTGACATTTTTAGCGCTGCACTTTATTTATTATTTAGGGAGTGTGACCTATCAAACTGTTTGTCTTCTCGTGGCCAATCTGAAGATATACCTGTTTTTTATGCAAGTCTCTCATATTCCAAGATATGAGACATAGGGGAAAAATGGATTTTAAAAGTGTTATCTAGAGTCTTACTCCTCTGGAATGTCTTTGAACTCAGGGGAAGGCTTGGGTTATCTTTTTACGAGGTGCCAGATTGCTCAGCTTCCCAGCCCACCCGCCACCTAGCTCAAAGTGGTTTATAGCTCAAAGCTCCCTACTGTGCCCTGGCCTGCCGTGACACTTCCAACACACACACATCGACCAAATGTCCCTGTGACTCTCAGAGGAGGGGGGGGAGAGAATGAGGGGAGATAAGTTTGTACAAGATGGTTGATCCGTTGCCAAGATGGAGGTTGGAGCCAAAATGGTTGAACCGAGTCCATCTCTGTGGGCATGATTGCTACAATACCAACGATGGGGCCCTATTCCTCCCACTGACGCCTGTGACGGGGCACTATTCCTCCCACTGATGCCCGTGACGGGGCACTATTCCTCCCACTGACGCCCGCGACGGGGCACTATTCCTCCCACTGATGCCAGCGACGGGGCACTATTCCTCCCACTGACGCCAGCGACGGGGCACTATTCCTCCCACTGACGCCAGCGACGGGGCACTACTCCTTCCACTGACGCCAGCGACGGGGCACTACTCCTTCCACTGACGCCAGCGACGGGGCACTACTCCTTCCACTGACGCCAGCGACGGGGCACTACTCCTTCCACCGACCGGGCACTATTCCTTCCACTGACACCAGCGACCGGGCACTATTCCTTCCACTGACACCAGCGATGGCGCCCTATTCCTCCCACTGATGGGGCAGTATTCCTTCCACTGACACCAGCGATGGGGCACTATTCCTTCCACTGATACCAGTGATGGCGCCCTATTCCTCCCACTGATGGGGCAGTATTCCTCCCACTGACACCAATGATGGGGCAGTATTCCTCCCACTGACACCAATGATGGGGTAGTATTCCTCCCACTGACACCAATGATGGGGCAGTATTCCTCCCACTGACACCAATGATGGGGCAGTATTCCTCCCACTGACACCAATGATGGGGTAGTATTACTCCCACTGACACCAATGATGGGGCC
The DNA here is from genome assembly GCF_062004578.1 of Staurois parvus. NCBI lineage: Eukaryota > Metazoa > Chordata > Amphibia > Anura > Ranidae > Staurois > Staurois parvus. The sequence goes on from NW_028319349.1 coordinate 125,206, forward strand.
CTATTCCTCCCACTAATGCCAAAAAAGCACGGTTTACTCCCACTAACAACAGGACATTTTCTACCTTCAGTGGCCACAGTCTACCCCTCCTAAAGTCTGAAGGACAGTAAACTGGCCCTTTGTTTAGAAAGTTTGGAAACCCCTGCACTATATGGTCAAAAAAAATGTTGATGCCTCACAATTACCCCTACTATATAGCCAAAAGCACGAGGATCCTCCAAATTGGCCTCTCTCAACCAGCGTTCCATGGAGCCCAAAAGTTCTTCCAAAAGGTTGCTAGGGGCTCGTTGAGCAATGAGCAACGTTTGCCTCTCAGATAAGTTTCCACTAACACCGATGATCTTTTTAGCTTTCTGTAAAGGAGGAATTCTTCCCAATGACCACCAACATAAGCAGCATTCATCTCAATGACACACATACAGTGAGCAGTAGGTATAGTAATTTTTAGCAGTGGTTCCCTGAGCTTGAAGTTATTTTTAAGGGTTCCTCCGTGTTAAAAGGGTTGAGAAAGGTTGCTCTAAATTATGACTAAACTCAGGTGTTTCCAGTGAAGGGTACCGGCAATGCTCCTGCGTACAAAGACATTTTAGACAATTGCGCCCTTCCAGTAGTTTGGGGAAGATCTTTCCATCATGACTGTGCCCCGGTGTACAAAGTTCCATAGAGACATGGTTTAAGGAGTTTGGTCTGGAGGAACCCAAGTGTCCTGCACAAAGCCCTGACCTCAACCCTACTGAACATGTTTGGGATGATACAGCAAGCTCTTCAAACTATGTTTTTATTGAGATGTTGGTTGAGGAGGAACTTGAGTAGACTTCAGAGCCCTGACCTTAACCCTACCGAACACCATTAGCATGAATTGTAATGAACCAGGTCTTCTCAGCCAACATCTCCATAAATGCATAGTTTGATGAGAGTTTGGTATGGAGGAACTCGCTGGCACAAAGCCCTGACCTCAATCCTGTTGAGCACCCTTGTAATGAACTGGAATGCCAACTGCAAGTCAAGCCTTCCCATCCAACATCAGTACCTGACCTTACAAATGTTCTTTTGACCAAGTGGACGCAAATTCCCTAAAAATCCTCTAAAATCCCACGGAAAGCCATCCCAGAAGCGTGGAGGCTGTTATATCCACAAAGAGGGGCCATCTCCATATTAACCATATTGGTTTCGGAATGGAAGGCCCAACAAGCTCATATTAGGTGTGGTGGTCACGTTTCCACAAACATTTGGACACATTTCAGACCAGAACCATCTCCGTTTAAAAAGAACTCCTATATTGAATGGCTCCTAAATTCATAGTTTGAATTATAGATTTCTGTAATTTTGCTGAGCATACAGTTCCTCTTTAAGGAATGTCCAAAGTTTTGCCAGAATGTGGCTTACTTTGAATCTTAAAGCAATCCCCGTGATTTGCCTGTGCACGTTAACTTTAATGCAGACCTCTGTAGACCCATTTACCTTCATTGGGCTTCCAAAGGAAAAGGAAGGGAAGCCTAATGTAAGACAAGAGTTGACAGAGTTGCAGCTTACACAGGACTCAAGAGGTCCCCATGTGACACTGATGATTTATGTATTGAGTCACATGATCCTCCATGCCTGGGTGTATTGGGTATTTTATCTGGCCCCAGGGTGCTGCACAGAGAAGTATGGGAGCAAAGGAAAAGTGAGTAGGTGCTGCTGGAGGTAGGGGGAATAAAGGAAACCAGATATGCTTTGCCATGAATTGGCAAAGCATATATTTCCTTTAGGCAGCTGTATTAAAGGAAGTGTTTTCATAAGGAGATGGTGCAGGTCTCAAATACGGATGGTTAAGGGAGAACCAGGTGCGACCATAGCACAGTAAGCCACAGCCCAGGTCGCCTCGCCTACGCCACGGCCCAGGTCGCCTCACCTACGCCGCGGCCCAGGTCGCCTACGCCACGGCCCAGCCCGCCTCGCCTACGCCACGGCCCAGCCCGCCTCGCCTACGCCACGGTCCAACCAACCAGCACCAAATATGTTTTGATTCTGTTGAATCCTCTGTATGAATAGAAGTTAAAAATTGATACAACATATACATTTTACAGACACAGGGCTGCTCAGGCATTGTCAGATGACAGATCGTGCAATACAACATCTCATAAGGAATTTTATATTTCATTTTTCCGTTTAGTTTTTGAGTTCCGTTTTAAATAACTTTCCAGGAGAAAATTCCGACTCGGCCTCCTTTTGGTGCTAATGACATGACCCAAAGCCGAAGGCCCTGGTCACATGATCTTTGATGGGAACAATCAGCTTCAGTTTTGATGGCGCTGCAAGAAATTCTTAGTGGCTGCTCAACTAAAAATGGGCAACCAGCTGTCTGTAATTCTGAAAAAAAAAAAAAAGGCCACCGTATAGAGAAGCTTGCGTTCGGTTATAGAATGGAAGGAATTTGCACTGAGCCCCTGGGATCTGACATTGAGGGGAAACAAACAACTGGTGAGCTACTGAGGATGGAGCCGTTCGCTGGAAATGATAGGTTAAATGGTCATGTCCTGCACTGATGCCCCTCCCACCTCGCCCTGCGTCTATTCACAGCACTGGACCCTAATCATGTGCCGACTATGCTGAAGTCTAATCTGCTTATATTTTCCTTTCTCTGGTCCCCCCTCCCACAGCTTTATAAATAACACCTTTCCATTTCCATTAAGGCCGGCCATACACAGGTTGATTTTCGAATGATTTTTCGTTCGAAAATTGGACCCAAGTATAATTGACCGATTTTCGCTCTGTTAGTAGGGCAATGACACCGGCCGATTTTCATGGTTCCTCCCCATTTCGTTTATTGAGCATGTTGAACAATTTGTGAAAAACAACAGTTTTTTTCGAAATCATTGGTGGCGGATTACAGAACAAACAACGTTTTCGATCGAAAAATGGTTCGGAATTCGACCCACGTATGGCCTGCTTTAGGCTCCATTCACACTCGTGCAACTTCAAAACTGCGCGATTTTCATGGAAAATTTACAGTATGATGGGATTATGCTGTACAAAGTCGCTCACAAGTCGCATCATTCAGGTGCGACATTGGAGGGTTTACATTGAAGTCTATGGCCCTCAAGACGCATGGAAGCCGGACCAAAGTAGCGCAGGAACTGCTTTCACGTTGCTGCGATACGAATGATACTCATTAGGAAAAATGGGGCGCGACTTGTCATGCGACTTTGAACCCTGAAGTCGTTGCACAAGTGTCATCACTGGGTCTCTGTGCTTCTTTATACAATGCAGGCAGATCGTGGTTTGGTGGGCGGGGCCAGCATCACAGCACCCTGCCTCAGTACTGCTCTCAAGAGCCCTGATGCAAGCAGGGGGCGGGCACTTGGGAGGGGTTATCCAAATAACAAAATTATTTGATAGTTGGGGGTCGATCTGGAGCAGTGGGCGTGCCTAGGCAGAATGTATTTGCATACAATCCCACATCTAAGTCGGAGGTTTCAAGAACTGAAATCCGCCGAATGAAAGGGAAGAGGTCAGTGTCACAAGTTAGCCTGCAGCCTCTTGTTTGTTTGTCTTACCTCCTTGCTGTTCCTTCACATGTGTGTTTCTCTGAGCTCACCTGTGGGCGTGGTCTGCTATTCCCTGGGTTTTATGTGCTTCCCTTCATCACTTCCTGCCCCGCCTCCTAGCTGGCCTGTCTATTTAAGACATGCTCAGTCTGTCTCACTTGCCTGAGCATCGTTTGTTGTCTGAGCTCCCCTGTGTTCCTCTAAGTATCCGTTCAAGTATATCTGTGTACTGACCCCGGCTTGTCCCTGACATTCCTCCTATATTGTCTATCCGTGTACCGACCTCGGCTTTGTTCCTGACATTGCCTGTCTTCCACCTGTCCTGACCTCGGCTAGCCTACTGGATGTCCTGAGTCTACTCCCATCGTACTCTACTCCTCCTAGAGGTCTCTTCTACCTCAGCTGGGTGTACCTGGGGGCCGCGACCTGGTCCCAGCCTGCTCCAAGTCCATCCCCACCATCAGGGGCTCTGGTGAACAAGCAGGCTGGGGCTTAGACTCCGCGCTCTGGGGAACCCCAAGCTGTGGATTAAGAGCTCACTACCACAGGTGTTGACAGTCAGAGACAGTCTGGTTGGCAGGGGGGAGGAAAGTGCTAGATGATCCTCAGTGTCCTCCAGCCAGGAAATGATAAAGGCTGTAATTAATAAAATGGGTGGGGCCAAGGACAGTCAGGCTGTGGGGAGGACAGCGCTAGATGATGCTTGGCACCCTCCTGCCATGAAATGAGGTGGAACCTAATGAATGAAAAAGGTAGGGCCAGGGACAGTCAAGTTGGGAAGAGCTAGATGATGCTGGGTGTCCTCCAGCCAGGAAATGACTTGCCACAGCTTCTAATGAGAAGCTCACAGTGTGCAGTGACATCAGTGTAAGTTGTTTCAGTCCAGGGGAGGAGCCGGGGCACCTGTGCCAGGCTGAAGGGGAGGAGTCGTCAGGGCACCTGTGCAAGCCTGAAGGGGAGGAGCCGCTACACCTGTGCAAGCCTGAAGTGGAGGAGTCGCTACACCTGTGCAAGCCTGAAGGGGAGGAGCCAGTACACCTGTGCAAGTCTGAAGGGGAGGAGCCGCTACACCTGTAGAAGCTTGAAGGGGAGAAGCTAGTACACCTGTGCTAGACTGAAGGGGGAGGAGCCGTACACCTGTGCAAGACTGAAGGGGAGCAGCCGTACACCTGTGCAAGACTGAAGGGGAGCAGCCGTACACCTGTGCAAGACTGAAGGGGAGGAGCCGTTACACCTGTGCAAGACTGAAGGGGAGGAGCCGTACACCTGTGCAAGACTGAAGGGGAGGAGCCGTACACCTGTGCAAGACTGAAGGGGGAGGAGCCACACACCTGTGCAAGACTGAAGGGGGAGGAGCCGTTACACCTGTGCAAGACTGAAGGGGAGGAGCCGTACACCTGTGTAAGACTGAAGGGGGAGGAGCCGTACACCTGTGCAAGACTGAAGGGGGAGGAGCCGTTACACCTGTGCAAGACTGAAGGGGAGGAGCCGTACACCTGTGCAAGACTGAAGGGGAGGAGCCGTACACCTGTGCAAGACTGAAGGGGAGGAGCCGTACACCTGTGCAAGACTGAAGGGGGAGGAGCCGTTACACCTGTGCAAGACTGAAGGGGAGGAGCCGTACACCTGTGCAAGACTGAAGGGGGAGGAGCCATTACACCTGTGCAAGACTGAAGGGGAGGAGCTGTACACCTGTGCAAGACTGAAGGGGGAGGAGCCGTACACCTGTGCAAGACTGAAGGGGGAGGAGCCGTTACACCTGTGCAAGCCTGAAGGGGAGGAGCTGGAGGTCATGTTTAAAATGCAGAGCTTGCCATGAAGTCTCTGATATCTACAAGTTGAATTCTGGAAGGTTTCTCTGCATTAGGGAACATTGTATTCCTCCAGTGATGACCTCATTGTCGTCTCACTGATGATGAAACGGAAAGATATCCCATCGATTGCAGAGAAGTGCGTCCAAACCGCCATTTCCTCTTCTGTACCAACCACACCAAACATTCTGCTCTTCATTCATGTCCCCGTCCCTTCCTCACGCCGAGCCTACTGTTTATTGTAGCTACAACCTATGTTGGCGACACAGACATCACACAGGCAAGATCGTCTTATCCCGGTTAGACATAAATTCCCGGCCTTTAAGGGATATCACATCCTCTGGTCTGCTGACTATGCAGCTTCTTTATTCCTTTCCTATGTCCCCCCCCCGGTTTACTCCTTTCCCTTGCAGCATCCTATGGAGTCTCCCTTGCATGCAGGGAGTAGACTTGTGTCTCCCTACACTGTGCGCATCAACAAAAACACAGGCTGTGGAGGAAGAATCTAGATGATGCTGGGCGTCCTCCAGCCATGAAAGTAGGCAGAGCTCTGATTGCTGCAGCTTCCAGTGCACATTGTGAGAAGCTCAGTGTACAGTGACATCAGAGAAAGCTGTGTCAGTCCAGGTGAGGCACAAGATGGAAGGGGAGGAGCTCCCCTATCTGGGAATATCATCAGTCTGTGCCATGCAGCTGAGGACAATAGGTGAACCGGTTTTCCCCGAAACTCCCGGTGACCCGCCTTCTGGTCCTCAGCTGCCGGTGGATTCTGTCTTACAATGTAATTAGAGAATGCCGTCACGGGAACCCACCTCGCCGTGACATTTCCATTCCGTGAATCATCAAAGATACACAACGAGGAAAACAAGTCGCTCCAACTGCACTGCCCGCGTATTATCAATGGAAACTCAATCAATTGTTCATTCAATTTCAATGTATCATAAATTATTTTAACGTGATCTCCGGAAGATTGACCCCCCCCCCCGAAATTTTTTTTGCTTTCTGGCACTGCGTCATGCTAACTGGCAATTGCACGATCATGCAACGCTGTACACAAATGACATTTCTATAATTTTCTTCACACAAATAGAGCTTTTTTCTTTTTTTCTGTGCTGTAAACGAAGAAGAGTGTTTTTGCAGCTACTTTTAGGGGCGTCAGGCGTTTTTTTTTCCCGATTCCAAACAGCCCTCCATGTTATCCTAGGTCAGGGGTGGGCAAACTTTTTGACTTGAGGGCCGCAATGGGTTCATATATTGGACCCGGGGGCCGGACCAAGAGTAGATGAATGATGTGTATGTGTCATCTATAGTAAGTATAGTAATATTCCCCCATAGTAAGCATAGTAATTAATCCCCCATATAGTAATTCATCCCCCATAGTAAGTCATCCCCCATAGTAATTCATCCCCCATATAGTAATTCATCCCCCATAGTAATTCATCCCCCATATAGTAATTCATCCCCCATATAGTAATTCATCCCCCAAATAGTAATTCATCCCCCATAGTAATTCATCCCCCATATAGTAATTCATCCCCCATAGTAATTCATCCCCCATATAGTAATTCATCCCCCATATAGTAATTCATCCCCCATAGTAATTCATCCCCCATATAGTAATTCATCCCCCATAGTAATTCATCCCCCATAGTAATTCATCCCCCATATAGTAATTCATCCCCCCTATAGTAATTCATCCCCCATAGTAATTCATCCCCCATATAGTAATTCATCCCCCATATAGTAATTCATCCCCCATATAGTAATTCATCCCCCATAGTAATTCATCCCCCATAGTAATTCATCCCCCATAGTAATTCATCCCCCATATAGTAATTCATCCCCCATATAGTAATTCATCCCCCCTATAGTAATTCATCCCCCATAGTAATTCATCCCCCATATAGTAATTCATCCCCCATAGTAATTCATCCCCCATATAGTAATTCATCCCCCATATAGTAATTCATCCCCCATATAGTAATTCATCCCCCATAGTAATTCATCCCCCATATAGTAATTCATCCCCCATATAGTAATTCATCCCCCATATTAAGTCCCCAAGTCCCCCCTGTGTCAATTCACTTACCTTTGCTCCGCGCGTTCCTCTCGCCGTCTTCCCGCGCCGTTCCGGTTTAGCATGAAAATCTGTCTCCTATGAGGATCTGTCCCCCTCGACGTATCTGCGCATGTGCCAGTTTCAGGCATTAGCAGTCGATCGGCGATCTCCGGCACATGCGCAGATACGTCGAGGGGGACAGATCCTCATAGGAGACAGATTTTCATGCTACACCGGTCTCCTGACCATCACGCTCCACAGGCCGGATTAAAAGGTCCGCCGGGCCGTAGTTTGCCCATTGCTGTCCTAGGTGTTCCTGCACACAGACTTTTAGAAGCTTTTAGTAGCAGTAACGTTTACCAGCAGAAAAAAAAAAAAAAAAAAAAAAACGGGGCCAGGGTAACCAGGAGCAGCACCGTTTTGATAGAAAAAACGCTCGAAGCGGCTGAATGCATCTAAATGCTAAGAGCGTTTAGCGTTTGAGCATTAATTAATTTCAATGGCCAGAAAAAATGATCATTCTGGTCATTGGAATTAATTAACCACCCCCAAGCACTTGACGCTTGTGAAAGCGTTAGATACTTTTAGAAGCGTCAGGCGTTTCTTTCTGCAAAAATGCTGCTGAGAGAACGACTGCTTCTAGAAGAGTGTATAAATGGGTAAAAAGTGAGCGCTTTTCCAATAAGCAGCTGTACACTCAAGGCAACCAACAGAAATCCTTAATCAAATCAGAAATAAATAGTGCAGCGCTAATAGTGGTAACTAAAAATCGTGGAGAAATCTAGATAGACGATAAATATTAACAACTGGACAATGGGATAAAAGACTGATGAATATAGAGAAGATATTATGCCAAATTAGTGCAAATAATCATATGTAGAATAACATATATTTCCAATAATAAAAATAGATATAAATAAATATACAAATATCCGCAGAGGTGGCTAAAAATTATGGAAAAAAAGTCCCCACAACTTCAAACCGGTGCTTGTGCCTTGTATTAATATGAGAAATGCGCACTCACCAGAAGTGCACTATTAATGTGCATTATATATTATATCCTCGTGTCAACAGGTAGTCATCTGGGCCAGTAGATGGAACAGGCTCCCTCTCAGGATGGCTAGAGTCCATAATTTTTAGTCACCTCTGCGGATATTTGTATATTTATTTATTTATATCTATTTTTATTATTGGAAATATATTTGTTATCCTACATATGATTATTTGCACTAATTTGGCATAATATCTTCTCTATATTCATCAGTCTTTTATCCCGTTGTCCAGTTGTTAATATTTATCGTCTATCTAGATTTCTCCACATGATGTTTAATTACCACTATTAGCCCTGCACTATTTATTTCTGCTTCTAGAAGAGTGGTTTGTTTGTTTTTTTTTTTAATAGGCCTAAAATAATAACCAAAAATTTAAAAAGGTCTAAAAAATATGAGGCCTAAAAACTTTTTTTTTTTTAAAAATTAAAAAATTATTTTTTTACTTTCTGCTAAAAAAAAAAAAAAATCTAATTTCTTCATTAATTTAGGCAACAATGTATTCTGCTACATGTATTTGGTAAAAAAAAAACCCCAAAGAGACCAATAAGTGTATATAGAGATTGTTTTGTTGTTTTGCGTGAAAGTTATAGCATTTTCATAAATATTAATGGTGATGATCAGCAACTTATAGTACTGAGGGCAATCTGACACTAACTGACACTTTGTGGGAACCAGTGACACGAATACAGTGATCAGTGCTAAAAATATACACTTTCACTGTACTAGGACACTGGCTGGAAAGGGGTTAAACATCTAGGGCGATCAAAGGGTTAAACGTGCACCTAACATGGTTATATGAGTACTGTGAGTTGCTTTCACTAAGCCCCCAGTCACACTGGATTCGAATTGGAATGCGATTTGCATGCCATGCGACTTGCAAATCGCATGTCAAGTCGCACCCTATTGTCCGCAATTACAGCAGTCATATTGGTGCGGTTCCGACTTGGTCTGAACCGTACCGATATCCAAAGTAGAACATGCGCTACTTTTGGTGCGATTTGCGTAGACATCCTTGTCAGATGTTTTGCAAATTGCAAATCGCACCTGAAATCAGCATTTCCTCCGACTTCGCTGTTAGTTGCGCGATTTCAAAGTCGTATTTGGTGTGACAAGGGTGTAAGGGATGTGCTGGGTTTTTTTTTATCCTCTGCTTTGCAGGGAAACAAAAAACAATACTTTCCTTGGTGACAGGAGACAGCTCTGTATTGTTTACATTGACAGAGCTCTGTTCTGTCTTCCTCGTCACAGATCAGTGGGTGCCAGCGGTCAATCATTGACCGCCACCTGCTGATCGGCTTGTGCTGTGTCTGATCAGAGCACAGCTGGTGCACCGGCAGCGCACACGCGCCCCCCTCCCCACTCACCAGTGCCAGATCACATACTAGATACGTGATCTGGCACAGGAGAGCCACTCTGCGGCCGCACTCCTACATGAGGTGGTCAGCAAGTGGTTAATCTTTGTTTTCACCCTTTTTTTTCATCCTTGGTTGCATGCTAATCTCCTTCAGCCACTTCCTGTCTCCATGCACTCCAGCGACAGCTGCATTACATTTTTCAGGGAGGACAACAGTGGACCACGCCTGTGTAACTGAAACAGCCAGGGTGACAACTCAAGAGCGCAATGTCAAGGCAGGGACAGAGTGTTGTCACCCTATAACAGGAAGTGCCTGGACAAAGACCTTCATGGAAGGATCCTCGGGCATAGAGCAAGCTAAACTCCAGGCCAATTAACTCCGCTGTCTTCAAACTTTTTTTGGCACCAGGGACCAGTTTCAAGGAAGGCAATTTTCAAGGGACTGGAGAGGGTAGGGTTGGATATTGTGCTAGATCAGGGGTCTCCAAACTATGACCCTACAGGTGTTGAGGAACTTCAACTCCCATGAGGCCTTGCAAGACTGACAGCCACAAACAAGACCTCCCAGAGGCATGATGGGACTTGTAGTACTTCAACAGCTGGAGGGCCATAGCTTGGAGCCCCCTGTGCTAGAACATAAGTAGTCATTGTCTCAATGCAGTCTGTGTGTCTCATTCATACTATGGCTGCGCTGCAACGTGCTGCGATATATTGCAGACATGCTGCATTTTATTGCAGCGCACCATGCTGAATTGCATGGCAATATACAGCAGTGCAGCAAATCGCACCGCTGTACATTGCCATGAATGAAGAGTACATTTTGTACACTTCAAATAAAGTTTGTACAAAAAAAAAGAAAAAGAAAAGGGGGAGCTGTGTGATGCGCCAAATTGCGTACCTCACTGCCCCCTACTGCAGTTGGAAACCGAAAGCTGCCAGAGCAGTTGAGCACTCCGGCAGCTCTCCGTTCCCATGTGAATTCCTGCTACGCGGATCAGTTCCCAGCAGGCCATGGACCGGTACCGATGCTCAGCCCGGGGGTTGGGGACCTCTGGATTAACCTGTTCCCAATGGCCATACACATATATGCGGTGGTAGGACGGGGGGAGTTCTTAACGCCCACGTGTTGCACATTTGCATCCATGGGGGGGTGCAATTCCGTGTTGAGGGCATGCTCACTTTTCATGAACAGCTCTCAGTCGTTGTTTTTGATTGGGCGCTCCTCACCATGCGTCCACTGTCAGTCAATTACATGATCTGGAAGCCCACCTTTGCCTCCAGGAGTTAAGACCCTCCTATGGGGCTGACAGGTGGTGGCAAGTGGTTAAAAAGGCAGTTCTGCCATCATAATACATCATTAAAATGATTTTTTTTTCATGCATGTAGGGTATCTATTTACGTTTGACTTGGTATCAGACTTGTACAGCAGAGCTCACACTGGGAGAGGGAGAAGCAGCACAAGCAGCTGCAGTGAAAGAAGCATGCGGGCAGGAGGAGAAAGCAGAGTGACTAATAGAAGAGCTCATTAGCCTGCTGCTTCTCCTTTCACTGTCCGGTCACAGGATGGGGAAGGGACCTGAAAGTGAAAAGGAAACTATAGTAGAGAAATATCAGAAATCCCTTCCCTGTCAGACAGGCTGTTCAGGACTGGATCGGGTTTAGAGTTCTGCTTTAACAGTCAACTATGTGCACAGTCCATCAAGTAACTGCAACCCGATGAGCTTTAGATTGGTCAGTGTCTCACCTCGTGTGGTGGGTACATATCTCTGCATGACGGTGACATACAACTGAAGGGTGAGCTGCGGGGTGGAGCCGAGAAAAGCTTGAATGACAGCTGTACGCTTGAAGGCATTCCGATGCGTGGCCATTCTCCGCAGAGTGTGTCCCACCTCTCGTTCCTCTTCTTCAAACACCCCCCAGCTGCGGAGATGCTTTTTTCGGGAGATGCTCACGTAGGGTTCCTCCTCACGACCCATCTGACAGTATATCATTAACGCCTCCACACACCTAGGGGGCGGCGGAACAGAAACATTTTTGTGTTAGTGAAAGACGGACATTAAGGCCTCAGCCACATGAGTGCTGTGAAGAACAATCAAAAGTGCAGTAAATGTGTCATAAATTGTGAATGAAAAATGTATGAACCACATATGAATATAAATCAGTGCAAGTTTTATCACAGACTTCCTCAGGAGCCTCTGTGAGTCTGTGTCTGTGAGTACATGCCTCCTCAGTGTTTAATGACATCACCATGCTTATGCCCTACCCGTTGAATCAAGGACTTCCTCAGGAGCATCCACCCTGAGGAAGTTTGTGTGCACACATCCCCTCAGTGTAATGACATCCCCGTGCTTATGCCCTACCCTACGCGTTGCGTCACGGATTTCCTCAGGAGCATCCATCCTGAGAAAGTCTGTATGCACGCATCCCATCAGTGTAATGACATCACCGCACTCATGCCCTACCCTACGCGTTGTGTCACGGACTTCCTCAGGAGCATCCACCCTGAGGAAGTGTGTGCACACATCCCATTGGCCTAAAGCCATCGCTGTACTCATGCCCCACCCAACAAACTTACGGACTTCCTCAGGAGCATCCGGCCCTTAGGAAACCTGTGTGCATGCATTTTGTCAGGGTAATAATATCATAGTGCTTGTAGTCCCACCATTCACGTTTTGTTACAGACCTCCAAAAAAAAAAAAAAAAGGTATGTGATGAAAGGCAGTGTTAGGAACATGTGCATGGTGATGTCATCACGCTCAGAGGAAGCATGCCCATAGGCTTCCTAAGAGGCAGAGTCTCCTGAGGAAGTCTGGGAAGATAGTCATAGGGTGGAGCCATGAGCATGGTGAAGTCATCACACTCAAAAGAAGCATGCACAAACTTTGTCAGGGGTGGACTGTTCTTGAGGAAGTCTGTGACGAATGGCATAGGCCGGAGCCATGAGAATGGTGATGTCATCACACTCACAGGAAGTACAAACTTTGTCAGGGGTAGACTGCTTCTGGGGAAGTCTGTGACAAAAGGTATAGGGTGTGGCCATAAGAATGGTGATGTCATCACACTCACAGGAAGTATGCACAAACTTCATCAGGGGTGGACTGCTTCTGGGGAAGTCTGTGACAAAAGGTATAGGGTGTGGCCATAGTCAATGTCTAGGCTTCTGGTGTAATGGTATACCATTGGGGAGGAGCGGGGCTGCCTGCTCTCTGTTTGTGAATTGCTCCATATCTGGGAATTCCAACAGTTTTGCTTTAGGAATAATCCCCATAATGTGTCTAATATGTATACTTCCTATGACCACCAGCTCCATCTATTGGCCATAACGCATTAAGACGCAAAAAAAACAGGGGGAGTCAGGAGGGCACAGTACTGGGGGAGTCAGGAGGGCACAGTACTGGGGGAGTCAGGAGGGCACAGAACAGGGGGAATCAGGAGGGCACAGTACATGCGTTTCAGTTGCTTTTTTCTGCATCCAAAACGCACAGAAAGTAGGTTATTTGGTTGTCCATGTCATTTCACATCAGCGCTTGCAGTTCCAGTGCATTCTGGTTGCAGGAAAAAAAAAAGTAGAACAGGCTGCATTATTTCTGCACAGAACTGTACTGGAACGCGCTAAAATGCATTCAAAACGCACTGGAAAGCACTAAAATGAATTAAAAAACGCACACGTCCCTATTTCAATTGAAGAAAAAGAGGGGAAAAAATGAAATGAAATGCATATAAAAAAAAAAAACACACCGGAACGCATTAAAAACATGCATGTAAAAACGCACCCGGAACGCATCTGGACTACGTTTTTATAGTGTGAGCCGGCCCTAACAGAGTCTCTTTAGAAAAAGCGTTTGGTCCTTAAAAGATGTCTTTCCATGCAGATGTTCTGGTCAACCCACGTCCACGGAGGAGGCCACAGAGACATGTCATTTGGGTGCTTTTATCATAAGACAGTTACAGTGGGGATCGAAAGTTTGGGCACCCCAGCTAAAAATTTGTATTAATGTGTATAAAGAAGCCAAGGAAAGATGGAAAAATCTCCAAAAGGCATCAAATTACAGATTAGACATTCTTATAATATGTCAACAAAAGTTAGATTTTATTTCCATCATTTACACTTTCAAAATAACAGAAAACTAAAAAAATGGCGTCTGCAAAAGTTTGGGCCCCCTGCAGAATTTATAGCATGTACTGCCCCCTTTGCAAAGCTGAGACCTGCCAGTGTCATGGATTGTTCTCAATCATCGTCTGGGAAGACCAGGTGATGTCAATCTCAAAGGTTTTAAATGCCCAGACTCATCTGACCTTGCCCCAACAATCAGCACCATGGCTTCTTCTAAGCAGTTGTCTAGAAAACTGAAACTGAAAATAGTTGACGCTCACAAAGCTGGAGAAGGCTATAAGAAGATAGCAAAGCGTTTTCAGATGTCAATATCCTCTGTTCGGAATGTAATTAAGAAATGGCAGTCATCAGGAACAGTGGAAGTTAAAGCAAGATCTGGAAGACCAAGAAAAATATCAGATAGAACAGCTCACAGGATTGTAAGAAAACAATTCAAAACCCACGTTTGACTGCACGATCCCTCCAGAAAGATCTGGAAGACACTGGAGTTGTGGTACACTATTCCACTATAAAGAGATACTTGTACAAATATGGTCTTCATGGAAGAGTCATCAGAAGAAAACCTCTTCTATGTCCTCACCACAAAAATCATCGTTTGAACTTTGCAAATGAACATATAGACAAGCCTGATGCATTTTGGAAACAAGTTCTGTGGACCGATGAGGTTAAAATTGAACTTTTTGGCCGGAATGAGCAAAGGTACGTTTGGAGAAGAAGGGGCACAGAATTGAATGAAAAGAACCTCTGTCCAACTGTTAAGCATGGGGTTGGATCAATCCTGCTTTGGGGTTGTGTTGCAGCCAGTGGCACAGGGAACATCTCACGAGTAGAAGGAAAAATGGATTCAATAAAATTTCAGCAAATTTTGGATGGTAACTTGATGCCATCTGTGAAAAAGCTGAAGTTAAAGAGAGGATGGCTTCTACAAATGGATAATGATCCTAAACACACCTCGAAATCCACGGGGGATTACATCAAGAGGTGTAAACTGAAGGTTTTGCCATGGCCTTCACAATCTCCTGACCTCAACATCATTGAAAATCTATGGATAGACCTTAAAAGAGCCGTGCGTGACAGACAGGCCAGAAATCTCAAAGAACTGGAAGACTTTTGTAAGGAAGAATGGGCAAAGATACCTCAAACAAGAATTGAAAGACTCTTGGCTGGCTACGAAAAGCGTTTACAAGCTGTGATACTTGCCAAAGGGGGCAGTACAAGATATTAACTCTGCAGGGGGCCCAAACTTTTGCAGACGCCATTTTTTTGTTTTCTGTTATTTTGAAAGTGTAAATGATGGAAATAAAATCTAACTTTTGTTGACATATTATAAGAATGTCTAATCTGTAATTTGATGCCTTTTGGAGATTTTTCCATCTTTCCTTGGCTTCTTTATGCACATTAATACAAATTTTTAGCTGGGGTGCCCAAACTTTCGATCCCCACTGTACTAGCAATCAGCCTATCATGACTCATCATTTTAGTTGCTGGGAACTGTCATTTTGCTTCTTTAACCCTTGGCCATCCAGGAGGCCTTAAAGCCTGTGTGACCATTCCAAATTTGAATGCTATAATAGGTACTGAGGGAGGGGCTGGGGGGGTCCATTAGATCTTTTGTTTGCCATTTGGTGGGCGGCTACATATGAAGAGCAGCGGGCCGCTGTCAGCCTGCCATAGGTTTATATAAGCCGAGCGGCTGATGCGATTCACATGCACCTGTCCTTCCGGCCTCAACAATCCGCCGATCCTCGCCAGCTGGAATTCGCTGTATGCGCCTAGACGGCCCTGTGAAGAAGGCCTTAGTCTGTGACTTTGATTAGACAGAAGCCGTGACAGTGACCCCCCCCTACATACACTAAGCAGCAGGGCCGTCTTGGGCCCCTGGGCAAAGTATTGCACTGGGGACCCTACCAGCCTGCCCCAATTTATGTACCTACTCTCAAGAATGAAAGTATAAATATTTGATAAAACGAAACATCTATTTATTAGGACTTTCAATAAAATTGATTTTAAACATAAACCAAAAACTAACTAGGGTGCAGTACTGGGGGAGTCAGGAGGGCGCAGTACTGGGGGAGTCAGGAGGGCGCAGTACTGGGGGAGTCAGGAGGGCGCAGTACTGGGGGAGTCAGGAGGGCGCAGTACTGGGGGAGTCAGGAGGGCGCAGTACAGGGGAGTCAGGAGGGCGCAGTACAGGGGAGTCAGGAGGGCGCAGTACAGGGGGAGTCAGGAGGGGGCAGTACTGGGGGAGTCAGGAGAGCGCAGTACAGGGGGAGTCAGGAGGGCGCAGTACAGGGGGAGTCAGGAGGGCGCAGTACTGGGGGAGTCAGGAGGGCGCAGTACAGGGGGAGTCAGGAGGGCGCAGTACAGGGGGAGTCAGGAGGGGGCAGTACTGGGGGAGTCAGGAGGGCGCAGTACAGGGGAGTCAGGAGGGCGCAGTACAGGGGAGTCAGGAGGGTGCAGTACAGGGGAGTCAGGAGGGCGCAGTACAGGGGGAGTCAGGAGGGCGCAGTACTGGGGGAGTCAGGAGGGCGCAGTACTGGGGGAGTCAGGAGGGCGCAGCACTGGGGAGTCGGGAGGGCGCAGCACTGGGGGAGTCGGGAGGGCGCAGCACTGGGGGAGTCGGGAGGGCGCAGCACTGGGGGAGTCGGGAGGGCGCAGCACTGGGGGAGTCGGGAGGGCGCAGTACAGGGGAGTCGGGAGGGCGCAGTACAGGGGAGTCGGGAGGGCGCAGTACAGGGGGAGTCGGGAGGGCGCAGTACAGGGGGAGTACAGGGGGAGTCGGGAGGGCGCAGTACTGGGGGAGTCGGGAGGGCGCAGTACTGGGGGAGTCGGGAGGGCGCAGCACTGGGGGAGTCGGGAGTGCGCAGCACTGGGGGAGTCAGGAGGGCGCAGTACAGGGGGAGTCAGGAGGGCGCAGTACTGGGGGAGTCAGGAGGGCGCAGTACTGGGGGAGTCAGGAGGGCGCAGTACTAGGGGAGTCAGGAGGGCGCAGTACAGATTCTGGGAGGCTGACCCGGCCATCTCAGGACAGCTTAGTAAAAAGTGTGACTGTCCTGGTAAATACAGACAGTTGGCAAGTAGGATGTAAGGCAAGAATATTATTGGGCCCCCTAGCACCTGGGGCCCTTGGACAGAGCCCATGCATTAAATCAACCCTGTTAAGCATGCAAAGGGGGCCTCTTCTGTACAGATCTGCTGCCAGAAGACAGGGATGGGGTGGAGAGCCCTCTGGTATTGTGTGTGCACCCTGTGTGCTCTGTGTATCGGGGTGTCCTCAATGGGGTGGAGAGCCCTCTGGTATTGTGTGTGCTCTGTGTATCGGGGTGTCCTCAATGGGGTGGAGAGCCCTCTGGTATTGTGTGTGCTCTGTGTATCGGGGTATTGTGTGTGCTCTGTGTATCGGGGGGTCCTCAATGGGGTGGAGAGCCCCCTGGTATTGTGTGTGCTCTGTGTATCGGGGTGTCCTCTATGGGGTGGAGAGCCCTCTGGTATTGTGTGTGCTCTGTGTATCGGGGTGTCCTCTATGGGGTGGAGAGCCCTCTGGTATTGTGTGTGCTCTGTGTATCGGGGTGTCCTCTATGGGGTGGAGAGCCCCCTGGTATTGTGTGTGCTCTGTGTATCGGGGTGTCCTCTATGGGGTGGAGAGCCCTCTGGTATTGTGTGTGCTCTGTGTATCGGGGTGTCCTCTATGGGGTTGAGAGCCCTCTGGTATTGTGTGTGCTCTGTGTATCGGGGTGTCCTCAATGGGGTGGAGAGCCCCCTGGTATTGTGTGTGCTCTGTGTATCGGGGTGTCCTCTATGGGGTGGAGAGTCCCCTAGTATTGTATGTGTGCTCTGTGTATCGGGGTGTCCTCTATGGGGTGGAGAGCCCTCTGGTATTGTGTGTGCACCCTGTGTGCTCTGTGTATCAGGGAGTCCTCAATGGGGTGGAGAGCCCTCTGGTATTGTGTGTGCTCTGTGTATCGGGGTGTCCTCAATGGGGTGGAGAGCCCTCTGGTATTGTGTGTGCTCTGTGTATCGGGGTGTCCTCAATGGGGTGGAAAGCCCTCTGGTATTGTGTGTGCTCTGTGTATCGGGGTGTCCTCTATGAGGTGGAGAGCCCCCTGGTATTGTGTGTGCTCTGTGTATCGGGGTGTCCTCAATGGGGTGGAGAGCCCTCTGGTATTGTGTGTGCTCTGTGTATCGGGGTGTCCTCAATGGGGTGGAAAGCCCTCTGGTATTGTGTGTGCTCTGTGTATCGGGGTGTCCTCTATGGGGTGGAGATCCCCCTGGTATTGTGTGTGCTCTGTGTATCGGGGTGTCCTCTATGGGGTGGAGAGCCCCCTGGTATTGTGTGTGCTCTGTGTATCGGGGTGTCCTCTATGGGGTGGAGAGCCCTCTGGTATTGTGTGTGCACCCTGTGTGCTCTGTGTATCAGGGAGTCCTCAATGGGGTGGAGAGCCCTCTGGTATTGTGTGTGCTCTGTGTATCGGGGTGTCCTCAATGGGGTGGAGAGCCCTCTGGTATTGTGTGTGCTCTGTGTATCGGGGTGTCCTCAATGGGGTGGAAAGCCCTCTGGTATTGTGTGTGCTCTGTGTATCGGGGTGTCCTCTATGAGGTGGAGAGCCCCCTGGTATTGTGTGTGCTCTGTGTATCGGGGTGTCCTCAATGGGGTGGAGAGCCCTCTGGTATTGTGTGTGCTCTGTGTATCGGGGTGTCCTCAATGGGGTGGAAAGCCCTCTGGTATTGTGTGTGCTCTGTGTATCGGGGTGTCCTCTATGGGGTGGAGATCCCCCTGGTATTGTGTGTGCTCTGTGTATCGGGGTGTCCTCTATGGGGTGGAGAGCCCCCTGGTATTGTGTGTGCTCTGTGTATCGGGGTGTCCTCTATGGGGTGGAGAGCCCTCTGGTATTGTGTGTGCTCTCTCTGTGTGGGGGGCGGTGCGTGCTCTCTGTGGGGGGCGAAGCGTGCTGTGTGAGGGGCGGTGCGTGCTCTGTGTGGGGGGCGGTGCGTGCTCTCTGTGAGGTGCGGTGCGTGCTCTCTGTGGGGGGCGGTGCGTGCTCTGTGTGGGGGGCGGTGCGTGCTCTGTGTGGGGGGCGGTGCGTGCTCTCTCTGTGTGGGGGGCGGTGCGTGCTCTCTGTGAGGTGCGGTGCGTGCTCTCTGTGGGGGGCGGTGCGTGCTCTCTGTGGGGGGCGGTGCGTGCTGTGTGAGGGGCGGTGCGTGCTCTCTGTGGGGGGCGGTACGTGCTCTCTCTGTGTGGGGGGCGGTGCGTGCTCTCTGTGGGGGGCGGTGCGTGCTCTCTGTGAGGTGCGGTGCGTGCTCTCTGTGAGGTGCGGTGCGTGCTCTCTGTGAGGTGCGATGCGTGCTCTCTGTGGGGGGCGGTGCGTGCTCTCTGTGGGGGGCGGTACGTGCTCTCTCTGTGTGGGGGGCGGTGCGTGCTCTCTGTGGGGGGCGGTGCGTGCTCTCTGTGAGGGGCGGTGCGTGCTCTCTGTGTGGGGGGCGGTGCGTGCTCTCTGTGAGGGGCGGTGCGTGCTCTCTGTGGGGGGCGGTGCGTGCTCTCTGTGAGGGGCGGTGCGTGCTCTCTGTGAGGGGCGGTGCGTGCTCTCTGTGAGGGGCGGTGCGTGCTCTCTGTGAGGGGCGGTGCGTGCTCTCTGTGAAGGGTGGAGCGTGCTCTCTGTGAGGGGCGGTGCGTGCTCTCTGTGAGGGGCGGTGCGTGCTCTCTGTGAGGGGTGGAGCGTGCTCTCTGTGTGGGGCGGTGCGTGCTCTCTGTGAGGGGCGGTGCGTGCTCTCTGTGAGGGCGGTGCGTGCTCTCTGTGAGGGGTGGAGCGTGCTCTCTGTGAGGTGCGGTGTGTGCTCTCTGTGAGGTGCGGTGTGTGCTCTCTGTGGGGGGCGGTGCGTGCTCTCTGTGAGGAGCGGTGCGTGCTCTCTGTGAGGTGCGGTGCGTGCTCTCTGTGAGGTGCGGTGAGTGCTCTCTGTGAGGTGCGGTGCGTGCTCTCTGTGAGGTGCGGTGCATGCTCTCTGTGAGGTGCGGTGAGTGCTCTCTGTGGGGGGCGGTGCGTGCTCTCTCTGTGTGGGGGGCGGTGCGTGCTCTCTGTGTGGGGGGCGGTGCGTGCTCTCTGTGAGGTGCGGTGCGTGCTCTCTGTGAGGTGCGGTGAGTGCTCTCTGTGAGGTGCGGTGCGTGCTCTCTGTGAGGTGCGGTGAGTGCTCTCTGTGAGGTGCGGTGAGTGCTCTCTGTGGGGGGCGGTGCCTGCTCTCTCTGTGTGTGGGGCGGTGAGTGCTCTCTGTGAGGTGCGGTGAGTGCTCTCTGTGAGGTGCGGTGAGTGCTCTCTGTGGGGGCGGTGCGTGCTCTCTGTGAGGTGCGATGCGTGCTCTCTCTGTGTGGGGGGCGGTGCGTGCTCTCTGTGTGGGGGGCGGTGCGTGCTCTCTGTGTGGGGGGCGGTGCGTGCTCTCTGTGTGGGGGGCGGTGCGTGCTCTCTGTGAGGGGCGGTGCGTGCTCTCTGTGAGGGGCGGTGCGTGCTCTCTGTGAGGGGCGGTGCGTGCTCTCTGTGAGGTGCGGTGTGTGCTCTCGGGGGGATCTGTGGGGGGCGGTGCGTGCTCTCTGTGGGGGGCGGTGTGTGCTCTCGGGGGGATCTGTGGGGGGCGGTGCGTGCTCTCTGTGGGGGGCGGTGCGTGCTCTCTGTGTGGGGGGCGGTGCGTGCTCTCTGTGAGGGGCGGTGCGTGCTCTCTGTGAGGGGCGGTGCGTGCTCTCTGTGAGGGGCGGTGCGTGCTCTCTGTGAGGGGCGGTGCGTGCTCTCTGTGAGGGGCGGTGTGTGCTCTCGGGGGGATCTGTGGGGAGCGGTGCGTGCTCTCTGTGGGGGGCGGTGTGTGTTCTCGGGGGGATCTGTGGGGGGCGGTGCGTGCTCTCTGTGGGGGGCGGTGTGTGCTCTGGGGGGGGATCTGTGAGGGCCAGCGTGCGCTATATGGGTGATCTGTAGAAGGGGGGGTGTGCACACTGCGGGGGGGGGGGGCGGCGGCTGTGTGCACTCTGTGTGTTTATGTGCTGTGTGGTGTATGAGGTAATGTACTCTGTGGGGCAATGGGGCCTTTGAAGCGGTGCTCCCTACCACTAGGAATGTGTTCTCAGTCTCCCCGCCCCCGCAGTACCTGATGATGGGTCCCAGCTGTAGCAGGTGCAGGAGCAGTACCAGCTGGCGATCCCCGCCCAGGTCCCGGTGGATGAAGCTCAGGGTGAGTTGGACCACGATGGAGGGGACCAGCATGAAGACGATAGTCAGAGCCATCCACACCTCGTCCTCCGACCGGCTGTACTCCGCCGACACCCAGCAGGCGGCCGCCGTCTCCGCGCAGAAGAGGACGGTGGAGAGGAGGATGATGACCGGGGGCCGGGACCGGACCGACACGAACTCCTCCGGGGACCTGCTAGCCTCATACGCGTCCTTGGCCATGGTCACAGCGATCAGACTACACACGCCCCGACATCTGACAGTTGCATGGAGGAGGCACACCGCCCGTCATCGGCCGGGGGTCTCCTGAGGGACAGACGTGCAGGGGCCCCAACCTCCGCCCGTATCACAAGTCTACAGGCTCCTCCGCGGATGGATGGCGTAGGTGTGTCCCTCCGCTGGGTCCTAGAGTGCACCCGATGACGGTTACCCCTTCCACCGGCCGGATCAGCTGTTCTATAGGAACGCAAATGTCTTTCTACAGTCCAGGAGTCCCCGGCTCCTCTCCTCAACTGTCATTCCTGAATTCACCTGTCCTCTCCTCAACCGTCACTGCTCATTTCTCCTGTCTCCATAAACTGGTCCCCATAAACTGACACTCCTCAGTTCTCCTGTCCCCTCAACCGTACCAGGGACATCTCATGGGGCCCCCTACTGATCCCGGACCCTCGGGCAGTGCCCGAGTTTCCAAATGGTCAGTCTGCCCCTAGTCACTCCTCAGTTCTCCTGTCCACTGCTCAGTTCTCCTGTCCCCTCCTCAACCGTCACTGCTCAGTTCTCCTGTCCCCTCCTCAACCGTCACTGCTCAGTTCTCCTGTCCCCTCCTCAACCGTCACTGCTCAGTTCTCCTGTCCCCTCCTCAACCGTCACTGCTCAGTTCCCCTGTCCCCTCCTCAACCGTCACTCTTCTGTTCTCCTGTCCCCTCCTCAACCGTCACTCCTCAATTCACCTGTCCCCTCCTCAACCGTCACTCCACGGTTCTCCCATCTTCACCTCAACTGTCACTCCTTAATTCACCTGTCCCCTCAACCCTCAGTCAATGCTCCCGTCCCTCAATCCTCCCATCCCCTCATCAACCGGCATTCCAAATTCTCCCGTACCCTCCTCAACCATCACTCCTGAATTCTCCCAGCCCCCCCCCTCAACCCTGCATTCTCCTGTCCCCTCCTCAACCATCACTCCTCAATTCCCCCACCCCCTGTTCAACCGTCACTCCTGCAATCTTCCATCCCCTCCTCAACCATCACTCCTCAATTCTCCTGTCCCCTCCTCAACCATCACTCCTCAATTCCCCCGTCCCCTCCTCAACCGTCACTCCTCAATTCTCCCGTCCCCTCCTCAACCGTCACTCTTCAATTATCCCGTCCCCTCCTCAACCGTCACTCATGAATTCTCCCGTCCTCTCCTCAACCATCACTCCTCAATTCTTCCGTCCCCTCCTCACCCGTCACTCCTGAACAATGCTGTCCCCTCCTCAACAGTCACTCCTCAATTCTCCCATCCCCTCCTCAACCATCACTGCTCAATTCTCCCATCCCCTCCTCAACTGTCACTCCTCAATCCACTTGTCCCCTCCTCAACCATCACTCCTCAATTCTCCCGTCCCCTCCTCAACCATCACTCCTCAATTCTCCCATCCCCTCCTCAACTGTCACTCCTCAATCCACTTGTCCCCTCCTCAACCATCACTCCTCAAATCTCCCATCCCCCCCCCCTCAACCGTCACTAATGCATTCTTCTGTCCTCTCTGCAACTATCACTCCTCTATTCTTCGGTCCCCTCCTCAACCGTCACTATTCCATTCTAGTATATTCCATATTTTCACAGCTCTCACTGTGAAGAAACCTTTCCATATTTGGAGACTTCATTTCTTTTCCTCCAGATGTAAAGAGCGCCCCCTTGTCCTCTGTGATGACCTCAGAGTGAATAACTCACCGAGTTCACTATATGAACCACTGATGTATACATGGAGATCATATCCCCCCCTTATGTATCATACATGGAGATCATATCCCCCCTTATGTATTATACATGGAGATCATATCCCCCCTTATGTATTATACCTGGAGATCATATCCCCCCTTATGTATTATACCTGGAGATCATATCCCCCCTTATGTATTATACATGGAGATCATATCCCCCCTTATGTATTATACATGGAGATCATATCCCCCCCTTATGTATTATACATGGTGATCATATCCCCCCTTATGTAATATACATGGTGATCATATCCCCCCTTATGTATTATACATGGAGATCATATCCCCCCTTATGTATTATACATGGAGATCATATCCCCCCTTATGTATTATACATGGAGATCATATCCCCCCCTTATATATTATACATGGAGATCGTATCCCCCCTTATGTATTATACATGGAGATCATATCCCCCCTTATGTATTATACATGGAGATCGTATCCCCCCTTATGTATTATACATGGTGATCATATCCTCCCTTATGTATTATACATGGAGATCATATCCCCCTTATGTATTATACATGGAGATCATATCCCCCTTATGTATTATACACGGTGATCATATCCCCTCTTATGTATTATACATGGAGATCATATCCCCCTTATGTATTATACATGGTGATCGTATCCCCCCTTATGTATTCTACATAGAGATCATATCCCCCCTTATGTATTATACATGGTGATCATATCCCCCCTTATGTATTATACATGGAGATCATATCCCCCTTATGTATTCTACATGGAGATCATATCCCCCCTTATGTATTATACATGGTGATCATATCCCCCTTATGTATTATACACGGTGATCGTATCCCCTCTTATGTATTATACATGGAGATCATATCCCCCCCTTATGTATTATACATGGTGATCATATCCCCCCTTATGTATTATACATGGAGATCATATCCCCCTTATGTATTCTACATGGAGATCATATCCCCCCTTATGTATTATACATGGTGATCGTATCCCCCCTTATGTATTATACATGGAGATCATATCCCCCTTATGTATTATACATGGTGATCGTATCCCCCCTTATGTATTATACATGGAGATCGTATCCCCCCTTATGTATTATACATGGAGATCGTATCCCCCCTTATGTATTATACATGGAGATCGTATCCCCCCTTATGTATTATACATGGAGATCATATCCCCCTTATGTATTATACATGGAGATCGTATCCCCCCTTATGTATTATACATGGAGATCATATCCCCCTTATGTATTATACATGGAGATCATATCCCCCCTTATGTATTATACATGGAGATCATACCCCCCCTTATGTATTATACATGGAGATCATATCCCCCCCTTATGTATTATACATGGAGATCATACCCCCCCTTATGTATTATACATGGAGATCATATCCCCCCCTTATGTATTATACATGGAGATCATATCCCCCCCTTATGTGTTATACATGGTGATCATATCCTCCCTTATGTATTATACATGGAGATCATATCCCCCCTTATGTGTTATACATGGAGATCATATCCCCCTTATGTATTATACATGGTGATCATATCCCCCCTTATGTATTATACATGGTGATCATATCCCCCCTTATGTATTATACATGGAGATCATATCCCCCCCTTATGTATTATACATGGAGATCATATCCCCCCTTATGTATTATACATGGAGATCATATCCCCCCCTTATATATTATACATGGAGATCATATCCCCCCTTATGTATTATACATGGAGATCATATCCCCCCTTATGTATTATACATGGAGATCATATCCCCCCTTATGTATTATACATGGTGATCATATTCCCCCTTATGTATCATACATGGAGATCATATCACCCCCTTATGTATTATACATGGAGATCATATCCCCCCTTATGTATCATACATGGTGATCATATCACCCCCTTATGTATTATACATGGAGATCATATCCCCCTTATGTATCATACATGGAGATCATATCCCCCCTTATGTATTATACATGGTGATCATATCCCCCCTTATGTATTATACATGGAGATCATATCCCCCCTTATGTACTATACATGGAGATCATATCCCCCCTTATGTATTATACATGGTGATCATATCCCCCTTATGTATTATACATGGAGATCATATCCCCCCTTATGTATTATACATGGTGATCATATCCCCCTTATGTATTATACATGGAGATCGTATCCCCTCTTATGTATTATACATGGAGATCATATCCCCCCCTTATGTATTATACATGGTGATCATATCCCCCCTTATGTATTATACATGGAGATCATATCCCCCTTATGTATTCTACATGGAGATCATATCCCCCCTTATGTATTATACATGGTGATCGTATCCCCCCTTATGTATTATACATGGAGATCATATCCCCCTTATGTATTATACATGGTGATCGTATCCCCCCTTATGTATTATACATGGAGATCGTATCCCCCCTTATGTATTATACATGGAGATCGTATCCCCCCTTATGTATTATACATGGAGATCGTATCCCCCCTTATGTATTATACATGGAGATCATATCCCCCTTATGTATTATACATGGAGATCGTATCCCCCCTTATGTATTATACATGGAGATCATATCCCCCTTATGTATTATACATGGAGATCATATCCCCCCTTATGTATTATACATGGAGATCATACCCCCCCTTATGTATTATACATGGAGATCATATCCCCCCCTTATGTATTATACATGGAGATCATATCCCCCCCTTATGTATTATACATGGAGATCATATCCCCCCCTTATGTATTATACATGGAGATCATATCCCCCCCTTATGTGTTATACATGGTGATCATATCCTCCCTTATGTATTATACATGGAGATCATATCCCCCCTTATGTGTTATACATGGTGATCATATCCCCCTTATGTATTATACATGGTGATCATATCCCCCCTTATGTATTATACATGGTGATCATATCCCCCCTTATGTATTATACATGGAGATCATATCCCCCCCTTATGTATTATACATGGAGATCATATCCCCCCTTATGTATTATACATGGAGATCATATCCCCCCCTTATATATTATACATGGAGATCATATCCCCCCTTATGTATTATACATGGAGATCATATCCCCCCTTATGTATTATACATGGAGATCATATCCCCCCTTATGTATTATACATGGTGATCATATTCCCCCTTATGTATCATACATGGAGATCATATCACCCCCTTATGTATTATACATGGAGATCATATCCCCCCTTATGTATCATACATGGTGATCATATCACCCCCTTATGTATTATACATGGAGATCATATCCCCCTTATGTATCATACATGGAGATCATATCCCCCCTTATGTATTATACATGGTGATCATATCCCCCCTTATGTATTATACATGGAGATCATATCCCCCCTTATGTACTATACATGGAGATCATATCCCCCCTTATGTATTATACATGGTGATCATATCCCCCCCTTATGTATTATACATGGAGATCATAACCCCCCTTATGTATTATACATGGAGATCATATCCCCCTTATGTATTATACATGGAGATCATATCCCCCCTTATGTATTATACATGGTGATCATATCCCCCTTATGTATTATACATGGAGATCATATCCCCCCTTATGTATTATACATGGGGATCATATCCCCCCTTATGTATTATACATGGTGATCATATCCCCCTTATGTATTATACATGGAGATCATATCCCCCCTTATGTAATATACATGGAGATCATATCCCCCCTTATGTATTATACATGGTGATCATATCCCCCCTTATGTATTATACATGGAGATCATATCCCCCCTTATGTATTATACATGGTGATCATATCCCCCCTTCTGTATTATACATGGTGATCATATCCCCCCCTTATGTATTATACATGGAGATCATAACCCCCCTTATGTATTATACATGGAGATCATATCCCCCTTATGTATTATATATGGAGATCATATCCCCCCTTATGTATTATACATGGTGATCATATCCCCCCTTATGTATTATACATGGGGATCATATCCCCCCTTATGTATTATACATGGTGATCATATCCCCCTTATGTATTATACATGGAGATCATATCCCCCCTTATGTATTATACATGGGGATCATATCCCCCCTTATGTATTATACATGGTGATCATATCCCCCTTATGTATTATACATGGAGATCATATCCCCCCTTATGTATTATACATGGAGATCATATCCCCCCTTATGTATTATACATGGAGATCATATCCCCCCTTATGTATTATACATGGAGATCATATACCCCCCTTATGTATTATACATGGAGATCATATCCCCCCTTATGTATTATACATGGAGATCATATCCCCCCTTATGTATTATACATGGAGATCATATCCCCCCTTATGTATTATACATGGTGATCATATCCCCCCTTATGTATTATACATGGTGATCATATCCCCCCTTATGTATTATACATGTTGATCATATCCCCCCTTATGTATTATACATGGAGATCATATACCCCCCTTATGTATTATACATGGAGATCATATCCCCCCTTATGTATTATACATGGTGATCATATCCCCCCTTATGTATTATACATGGAGATCATATCCCCCTTATGTATTATACATGGGGATCATATCCCCCCTTATGTATTATACATGGTGATCATATCCCCCTTATGTATTATACATGGAGATCATATCCCCCCTTATGTATTATACATGGAGATCATATCCCCCCTTATGTATTATACATGGAGATCATATCCCCCCTTATGTATTATACATGGAGATCATATACCCCCCTTATGTATTATACATGGAGATCATATCCCCCCTTATGTATTATACATGGAGATCATATCCCCCCTTATGTATTATACATGGAGATCATATCCCCCCTTATGTATTATACATGGTGATCATATCCCCCCTTATGTATTATACATGGTGATCATATCCCCCCTTATGTATTATACATGTTGATCATATCCCCCCTTATGTATTATACATGGAGATCATATACCCCCCTTATGTATTATACATGGAGATCATATCCCCCCTTATGTATTATACATGGTGATCATATCCCCCCTTATGTATTATACATGGAGATCATATACCCTCCTTATGTATTATACATGTTGATCATATCCCCCCTTATGTATTATACATGGAGATCATATCCCCCCTTATGTATTATACATGGAGATCATATCCCCCCTTATGTATTATACATGGAGATCATATCCCCCTTATGTATTATACATGGTGATCATATACCCCCTTATGTATTATACATGGAGATCATATCCCCCCTTATGTATTATACATGGAGATCATATCCCCCCTTATGTATTATACATGGAGATCATATCCCCCTTATGTATTATACATGGAGATCATATCCCCCTTATGTATTATACATGGAGATCATATCCCCCCTTATGTATTATACATGGAGATCATATCCCCCCTTATGTATTATACATGGTGATCATACCCCCCCCCTTATGTATTATACATGGAGATCATATCCCCCCCCTTATGTATTATACATGGTGATCATACCCCCCCCCCCCTTATGTATTATACATGGAGATCATATCCCCCCTTATGTATTATACATGGAGATCATATCCCCCCTTATGTATTATACATGGAGATCATATCCCCCTTATGTATTATACATGGAGATCATATCCCCCCTTATGTATTATACATGGAGATCATATCCCCCCTTATGTATTATACATGGTGATCATACCCCCCCTTATGTATTATACATGGAGATCATACCCCCTTATGTATTATACATGGAGATCATATCCCCCCTTATGTATTATACATGGAGATCATATCCCCCCTTATGTATTATACATGGAGATCATATCCCCCCTTATGTATTATACATGGAGATCATATACCCCCTTATGTATTATACATGGAGATCATATCCCCCCTTATGTATTATACATGGAGATCATATCCCCCCCTTATGTATTATACATGGAGATCATATCCCCCCTTATGTATTATACATGGAGATCATATCCCCCCTTATGTATTATACATGGAGATCATATCCCCCCTTATGTATTATACATGGAGATCATACCCCCCCCTTATGTATTATACATGGAGATCATACCCCCCCCTTATGTATTATACATGGAGATCATATCCCCCCTCTTATGTGTTTGTAAAGAAGAATACAAACGCTGCTATTTTTTGAACAGTCTAATATTCACTTTTCTTCCATTTTTTTTAGAGGAACAACACAAATTTGATGTATTTTTCTTCATGTTGTGATTTGGAATAGAATGTGTCGTGTTCCCAATGCATTTGTGTGGATGGAAATAAAAGCTATTAGAAGGATTTTCAGCTTTATTCACTTTTTTCAACACACTGCTATTATTGTGAACACAACTGTGTATATGCACACACATATATATATGTAGTGATTTTGCACACGGTGCCACCCTGTAGCAGTATTTCTGTTATGGGGTCGGTGCTGAAGCTGTTAAAGAGCATTTGATTACATCCGTTGCACTGGAGCACCAGCTTTCCTTATGCAACGCTGATCATTATGTTCTGCCGGAAGGGAAGGATTCCTGCAGGCAGGACAATAGAGCTGTGGGAGTAATTTTCCTATCCACCTCAAATGTGTGCGTGGGGGAATCCGTTTTTTTTTTGTTTGTTTTTTTTTTTAATCTAGTTCAACGAAGAAAAAATTTATAACTTATTTCCTGTCTTAGGCAGCCCATAGAAAAATATTTTCTTTCCTTCCACCATGAGTGGAAGGAAAGAAAATCACTAGTTTTCCCCATCAGAATAGTCAGTGTTTGATAAGGGGAATTCCTCCCACAGTGCTATTGTGTTCTGCCGTCAGGGGGTGCTGGGAGCCTTCCTGGCCAGCAGAACACAATGATTACTGCTAGCTGTTATATCCTCTAACAGCAGGGGCGGACTGACAACTCATGGGCCCCTGAGCAATAGGGGATCATGGGGCCCCTGTGTCCTTGCCCAAGCTCAAAAAAGCCTATGAAAAAGGTACCAGGGGCATCTCATGGGGCCCCCTACTGACCCCGGGCCCTCGGGCAGTGCCCAAGCTTCCAAATGGTCAATCTGCCCCTGGGTTGGGAATTGATGTTGGTTGAGAAGACCAGAACTGACAAATGCACGGTCATGCAATAGGAATAGTGTCCCATCATTGGTATCAGTGGGAGGAATAGTGCCCCGTCATTGGTGTCAGTGGGAGGAATAGTGCCCCATCATTGGCGTCAGTGGGAGGAATAGTGCCCCATCATTGGTGTCAGTGGGAGGAATAGTGCCCCATCATTGGCGTCAGTGGGGAGGAATAGTGCCCCATCATTGGTGTCAGTGGGAGGAATAGTGCCCCATCATTGGTGTCAGTGGGAGGAATAGTGTCCCATCATTGGTGTCAGTGGGAGGAATAGTACCCCATCATTGGTGTCAGTGGGAGGAATAGTGTCCCATCATTGGTGTCAGTGGGAGGAATAGTGCCCCATCATTGGTATCAGTGGGAGGAATAGTGCCCCATCATTGGTATCAGTGGGAGGAATAGTGCCCCATCATTGGTATCAGTGGGAGGAATAGTGTCCGATCATTGGTGTCAGTGGGAGGAATAGTGCCCCATCATTGGTGTCAGTGGGAGGAATAGTGCCCCATCATTGGTGTCAGAGGGAGGAATAGTGCCCCATCATTGGTATCAGTGGGGGGAATAGTGCCCCATCATTGATATCAGTGGGAGGAATAGTGCCCCATCATTGGTATCAGTGGGAGGAATAGTGCCCCATCATTGGTGTCAGTGGGAGGAATAGTGCCCCATCATTGGTGTCAGTGGGAGGAATAGTGTCCCATCATTGGTGTCAGTGGGAGGAATGGTGCCCCATCATTGGTATCAGTGGGAGGAATAGTGCCCCATCATTGGTATCAGTGGGAGGAATAGTGCCCCATCATTGGTGTCAGTGGGAGGAATGGTGCCCCATCATTGGTGTCAGTGGGAGGAATAGTGCCCCATCATTGGTATCAGTGGGAGGAATAGTGCCCCATCATTGGTATCAGTGGGAGGAATAGTGCCCCATCATTGGTATCAGTGGGAGGAATAGTGCCCCATCATTGGTGTCAGTGGGAGGAATAGTGCCCCATCATTGGTGTCAGTGGGAGGAATGGTGCCCCATCATTGGTATCAGTGGGAGGAATAGTGCCCCATCATTGGTATCAGTGGGAGGAATAGTGCCCCATCATTGGTGTCAGTGGGAGGAATGGTGCCCCATCATTGGTGTCAGTGGGAGGAATAGTGCCCCATCATTGGTATCAGTGGGAGGAATAGTGCCCCATCATTGGTATCAGTGGGAGGAATAGTGCCCCATCATTGGTATCAGTGGGAGGAATAGTGCCCCATCATTGGTATCAGTGGGAGGAATAGTGCCCCATCATTGGTATCAGTGGGAGGAATAGTGCCCCATCATTGGTGTCAGTGGGAGGAATAGTGCCCCATCATTGGTGTCAGTGGGAGGAATGGTGCCCCATCATTGGTGTCAGTGGGAGGAATAGTGCCCCATCATTGGTGTCAGTGGGGGGAATAGTGCCCCATCATTGGTGTCATTTCAAATGAAATTTAACTCCTTTTTTTCCCCACAAATATAGCTTTCTTTCAGTGGTATTTGATTGCCTGTGTTTTTATTTTTTGCGCTATAAAAAAAAGGCTGACAATTTTGAGAAAAAAAAAACGTTTTTACTTTTTGCTACTAACCATATCCAGTAAAA
Organism: Staurois parvus; assembly: GCF_062004578.1. NCBI lineage: Eukaryota > Metazoa > Chordata > Amphibia > Anura > Ranidae > Staurois > Staurois parvus. The sequence continues at coordinate 157,131 of NW_028319349.1, forward strand.
AAAATTTAAAAATCTAATTTCGTCATAAATTTTGGCCAAAATGTATTCTGTTCCATGTCTTTGCTAAAAAAAAAATCCCAATACGTGTAAATGAATTGGTTTATGGGAAAGTAATAGTATTTTCACAAATGGCGGTATATATATATTGGATTTTTATTTTTACTAGTAATGGTGGTGATCAGCGACTTATAGTGGGACTGCGGAGGGAATTCGGACATGGGGGGGAACTGACTTGGTGTCACTGACATCCCCAGTGACACCAATACAGTGATCAGTGCTAATAAAAAGCACTGACACTGTACTAATGGCGCTGGGTAGGAAGGGGTTAATATCTGGGGCGATCAAAGGGTTAACTGTGTGCTGTGTTTCTCTGTAAGCATTCTGTAAGCAGTGTAGGAGCTGCCGGGAGTGATCTTTGTTGTTTATACACAGGTGTCTCCCCCCTCGGAGATGCTCATCAAACACTGGATGCTGTCAAGAAATCACCGGCCGGGGCACGGCGATTGACAGCCAAAGCCGCGAATGGCGGCACAGATAGGGTGCACGCCCCCTACCTGGAAATGCAAAATCACCTATATGTAAGTGATTTTGCGCACCCCTGCCGCCCTGTAGCAGTGTTTCTGCTATAGGGAGGAGGGGAAGAGGTTAAAGTGAAGCTCACTGCAGTGCGCCAATGTGTGTTACCTTACCGTTATTGCACTGCGACCGTGTGAATGATCTCAGAACCTCTCTAACAGGCCAGCAGGAAATATTTTGGAAACGGTCCAATCCTTCCTCATTGAAGCTAAAACCAAAACATTACAAATTATAAGAGAGAATTTTAGGTGGACATTGATGTTTATGTAAGCTCAGTTCTAACTGCTGTAGGAGTGGACTGTGATTCCCACTGACACCAATGATGGGGCACTATTTCACTTACACCAATGAATGCGGCACTAGTCCTCCCACTGACACCAATGATGGGGCACCATTCCTCCCACTGACACCAATGATGGGGAACTGTTCCTCCCACTGATAGCAATGATGGGGCACCATTCCTCCCACTGATAGCAATGATGGGGCACCGGTCCTCCCACTGACACCAATGTTGGGGCACCGGTTCTTCCCACTGACACCAATGTTGGGGCACTATTCCTCCCACTGACATCAATGATGGGGCACTATTCCTCCCACTGACATCAATGATGGGGCACTATTCCTCCCACTGACACCAATGATGAGGCACTATTCCTCCCACCGACACCAATGATGGGGCACTATTCCTCCCACTGACACCAATGATGGGGCACTATTCCTCCCACTGACACCAATGATGAGGCACCGTTCTTCCCACTGACACCAATGATGGGGCACTATTCCTCCCACTGACACCAATGAAGGGGCACCGTTCCTCCCACTGACACCAATGAAGGGGCACAGTTCCTCCCACTGACACCAATGAAGGGGCACAGTTCCTCCCACTGACACAAATGATGAAGCACCGTTCCTCCCACTGACACCAATGATGGGGCACCATTCCTCCCACTGACACCAATGATGAAGCACTGTTCCTCCCACTGACACCAATGATGGGGCACCATTCCTCCCACTGACACCAGTAATGAGGCACCATTTCTTTCACTGACACCAATGATGTGCCACCATTCCTCCCACTGACATCAATGCTCTGATGTCGATTCCCAGGTTGAGGAAAGGAGAGATGTGAGCCTACATAGAGGGGGTGCCAATGAGGGAAAATAAATTGGCAGTCAATGTTCCCCCAGCTGTAGCACACTGCCAAGTTGGCTCCAGTGACGAGGAGGGAGGGGATGATGAGGTCACTGTTGTTTGGGTGCCTGAGAGAACAGATGAGGAAAGTGAGGAGGCACAACTCAGAGACAGGATGTCCTCCAGGGGCAGGCGTAAGGACAAAGCCCCACAGGTGCAGGGCGCTCATGACTCTCAGCAGACTTACAAAACTTCTCTGGTGTGGGCTTTTTTCAACACGTGCAGCAGACCACAGCATTGCTGTTTGCAGTCTCTAACAGAAGCAGATCAAGCGTGGCTAAAGCACCAGCCACTTGGGCACCACATGCTTGACATGACGAGCTGCCATGCAGCCCATTGGCAACAGCACCTGAGAAATCAACATCCTAAAAAAGTGCAGCTGCACTCCGCACGCCAGTGGCACTTGTGAGGAAGAGCTGCCATGCGGTAATAAATGTAATCAATAATAAATTAGTCACCCCCTCTAGATGATTCTGTAAAGGGCCTACATGCTCAGACCGGACCTTTCTACTATTCATATATTGGAAGAATTTTTTGGGGGTTGGTCCTGCTATGTTTTGCAATCTGTCGTTCGTTTTCAATTTTTGCAGCCTTTATTTCTTTTTTATAATCAGAAAATCCTTAGTGCCAAATAAATATATTTTAGTATGTGTACCAAAATTAATTAAATGCTGCTGTACATTAGTGCAATCTACACCAAACTAAATAAAAACATTCAACCAGCGCAAATAATTATAAATCACGAAAAGCCATAAAAATTAATAATGAATATTATTATCATTAATTTTTATGGTTTTTCATGATTTATAATTATTTGCGCTGGTTGAATGTTTTTATTTATTTCTTTTTTTACATATTCTGTTATATTCTTTGTAATGTTTAAATGATTATAGCGTTCCTTCATTTTTATATTTTATAAAAGCTCTTTTCTTATTATGTATAGCTTTTTTTTAACTTTGTCCGTAAGCCACATACAGTAGGTTTGATTTTTAGCCTTTTAAACTTGTTGCCCATGGGAATATATTTTGCAGTGTGTTCTCATACAGTCTTTTTGAAGAACTCCGATTTCTGTGTTGTGTTCCTCGATGCCAATATTCCCTCCCAGTCTAAGTCTTGGAGAGCAGCTCTCAGCCTTGGAAAATTAGCTCTCTTAAAGTTGAGCGGTTTTATTTTTCCTGTATGTGCTCGCTGTTTACAGCTAACAATGAATGAAATCATGTTATGGTCACTGCTACCCAGATGTTCTTTTATATGGACTTTCGTAATTAGCTCCCCCCCAAGTCTTGGAGAGCAGCTCTCAGCCTTGGAAGATTACCTTTCTTAAAGTCGAGCGTTTTTTGTTTTCCCATATGTGCTCGCTGTTTACAGTTAACAATAAATGAAACCATGTTATGGTCACTGCTACCCAGATGTTCTTTTATATGGACTTTCATAATTAGCTCCCCCCCAAGTCTTGGAGAGCAGCTCTCAGCCTTGGAAGATTACCTTTCTTAAAGTTGAGCGTTTTTTTTTTCCCATATGTGCTTGCTGTTTACAGTTAACAATAAATGAAACCATGTTATGGTCACTGCTACCCAGATGTTCTTTTATATGGACTTTCGTAATTAGCTCCCCCCCAAGTCTTGGAGAGCAGCTCTCAGCCTTGGAAGATTACCTTTCTTAAAGTTGAGCGTTTTTTTTTTCCCATATGTGCTTGCTGTTTACAGTTAACAATAAATGAAATCATGTTATGGTCACTGCTACCCAGATGTTCTTTTATATGGACTTTCGTAATTAGCTCCCCCCCAAGTCTTGGAGAGCAGCTCTCAGCCTTGGAAGATTACCTTTCTTAAAGTCGAGCGTTTTTTGTTTTCCCATATGTGCTCGCTGTTTACAGTTAACAATAAATGAAACCATGTTATGGTCACTGCTACCCAGATGTTCTTTTATATGGACTTTCATAATTAGCTCCCCCCCAAGTCTTGGAGAGCAGCTCTCAGCCTTGGAAGATTACCTTTCTTAAAGTTGAGCGTTTTTTTTTTCCCATATGTGCTTGCTGTTTACAGTTAACAATAAATGAAACCATGTTATGGTCACTGCTACCCAGATGTTCTTTTATATGGACTTTCGTAATTAGCTCCCCCCCAAGTCTTGGAGAGCAGCTCTCAGCCTTGGAAGATTACCTTTCTTAAAGTTGAGCGTTTTTTTTTTCCCATATGTGCTTGCTGTTTACAGTTAACAATAAATGAAATCATGTTATGGTCACTGCTACCCAGATGTTCTTTTATATGGACTTTCGTAATTAGCTCCCCCCCAAGTCTTGGAGAGCAGCTCTCAGCCTTGGAAGATTACCTTTCTTAAAGTTGAGCGTTTTTTTTTTCCCATATGTGCTTGCTGTTTACAGTTAACAATAAATGAAACCATGTTATGGTCACTGCTACCCAGATGTTCTTTTATATGGACATTCGTAATAAGTTCTGCATGGTTTGAGATTACCAGGTGACCATAAAATTGTCCTGTTGCAGGTTTATACATTTTTGCTCTTTAACTGTTCCTGCAGTACCATTACTCCAGTCAATTTCCAGGTAGTTACCATCCCCCATTATTATCACTGTCCCAGCCCTTGCAGCCCTTTCGATCTGTGCAAGGAGCTGAGTCTCCACCTCTTCATTAACACTGGGTGGCCTATAACAAACTCCAATGACTACCTTTCTAGTACGCACCCCCATGTGCAGTTCCACCCATAATACTTCAGCCTCATCACACTCTCCATCAACTTGGTCCTCTTTCACACTCGCTCTGAGATCACTTCTCACATAGAGACAGACACCACCACCTTTCCTATATACCCCGTCTCTCTGAGATAGAACATAGCCAGGAATATTAATGGCCCAGACATGTGAAGAATGAAGCCAAGATTCAGCAATACCAATTCAATCATAGCTCTCTTCATGCAACAAAGCTTCCAACTCACCTATTTTTCTTGGCAGACGCCTGGCATTGGTGAACAAACACTTTTTTATTTTCATACAAATGTTACCCATTCCGATGGTTGTTTGTAACATGGGAACCTTCTTATCATCTGCCATAGCCCTTCCCCCCCCCATTTTTCCCCATTCCACCCACCAATAAGGACTGACCCCTGTCTTATCTGTCTACCCTGTTATAATTGAATTCCCCCCCCCCCTCGATCCTAGTTTAAATACTCCTCCGGCCTTCCCATAAACCTCTCCTCTCCTCCCTCGGACACATCGGATCACTGATCAATGGAAAGAGCTGAAGACGTTGGCTCGGTCATGTGATCAGCTGTGTCCAATCATAGCTGATGGCATGTAAATAAGGAAATGCCGGTCATTTCTCTCCTCACAAGCTGTCACGCTGACAGGAGAGGAGATGAGAGCCGGTAACCGGCATTCCTCAGAGGGGACATCTAGACTGATCATCAGGGCACTGATAATCAGTGTGCCCTGATGATCAGTGTAGCCCCATCAGTGCCACCTGTCAGTGCTCATCAATGCCACATATCAGTGCCTTCCAGTGCACATCAATGCCACATATCAGTGCCCATCTGAGCTGCCTTTTAGTGCCACCTATCAGTGCCAGTCAGTGTCGCCTATCAGTTCCATATATGAGTGCTGCCTTTCAGTGCCCATTAGTGATGCCTGTCAATTCCCATCAGTGCCACCTACCTGTGCCTCCTCATCTGTGCTCATCAGTGCAGCCTATCAGTGTCTATCACTGCAGTCTCAGCGCACATCAGTGAAGGAGAAAAATGACTTATTTACAAAATTTTATAACAGAAACTAAGAAAAACGTTTAGCAAAAAATAAAAAAACCCAGAGGTGATTAAATACCACCAAAAGAAAGCTCTATCTGTCTCAAAAAAATGATAAAAATGTCATATGGGTACAATGTTGCATGACCGCGCAATTGTCATTCAAAGTGTGACGGCGCTGAAAGCTGAAAATTGGCCTGGGGGCAGGAAGGGTGTATAAGTGCCCAGTAGGCGAGGGGTTAAATTGATTCTTAAGGAGTGTCATGGTGTGCCTGCCAGGGAGCTTCCCCCCCCCCACCACCCTTCTAGTGCCTGTGTCCCTTCACACCCCCCCTTCTCATCCTGTAGCGGCCCTTCGAAGCTGGGCCACACAGGATGAGAAGTGTTACTTCTCCCCCCTGCGGCGAGATTCACACCGCTCCTGGCCATACGGCCCTGAGAGGGGTGACCTCCTGCCAAGTTCCGGGACAGGGCCGTCGGCTTGATGCCGCGCGCCACCCCCTTCCCCCCTGGTTGGGTCCAGCGCGGGTACGAGGCTTTCCGCGCCTGCACCTCCCGGAGACAAAGGCCACGCTCTCGAGAGCGCGGCCTGTGTCGAGGGGGCGTGCCTCGTTGCCCGAGCCACCAGGAGCATCCTGCAAAGCTTTAAGAAGGCAGATGCAGGGCTCTCCTGGTTGTTATGTTCCGCTGCAAGCTGCTGGGAGGTCTCCGCTGAGGCGAGACTCCCACAGCCACTCTGCTAAGACCCGGGGATCGCAGCATCATTACTCTGCATCACCCCAGGGAGATCGAGGATTATTACCCGCTGAGTACTCTGCATTATCCCAGGGATACCAGGACTATTACCCGCTGAACACTCTGCTAATACTCGGTGCTCAGGAGGAGTACCCACTGCTGCACTGCCTGATACTGTGGGGCCAGGATTACCCATGCTGCTGTGTGCTGGAAACACCCGCTGTGTGCTGTCGGCTGCTGTCAGCCAGGAAAAACCCCTGCCAGAACTGTGAGTGTCTTTTGCCCCTGTTTTCCCCTGTACGGACTGCCGTGAACTTTCCCCCTTACCCGTTCCTGCCTGGATTACAATTATTTTGTCCCTTCCCTGCTCCAGAGACTTGGACGCTACCCTCAAACCCAAATTGAGTGATTGTCATAATTCAATAAAGCTTTGAGTGTTTATCATCTCCTCGGTGTGTTCTGTCCTGCCTATGCTCCGTCACAAGGAGCCTCCGCCTTCCATGTATTCTGTCATTGGTTCCAACATGAACCAAGACAGCTGGGTCATGCCCAGCCCCTCCCAGTAATTTATCAACCCGGTCCACCACATGCCGAACCCTGGCACCAGGGAGACGGCAAACCATTCGGTTGAGTCGATCCTGGCTACAAATTATTCTACCAGTCCTTCTGATCATAGAATCCCCTACTACCACCATCTGTCTAGGCTTTCCTGCACTACCCTTACCACCCCTCCCAGATGGTGTGCCCTCCCGGCTGTTGGGGATAGCAGTCACATCCAATCCCGTTTCTCCGTTGTCACCTCCTCATCAAATGGTCAAACGGTGTTCCATTGGCATTTAAATGACATGTGATCCAAAAAAAAGGAGGAGGTCAATGGAATCTGGTGAGTGAGGAGGTTTGTGATCATTGGTGGTGGATCACTCAGCAGTGGGAATGGCGGAAGAAAGCAGGTTCTTCACTTTATATGGACGTCCTGTTCACTGTAATTGTATTGGAATTTATGGAATACACAAGATTTGGGACTTTTGCACTTGTATACGATATGTGGATTTGTTTTATAATTATTTGCAGTCAATTTATTTGAGGTATAATGTTTTTCTGAACATTTTTGGTCATAGTTTGTTTACCTATTACACTGTTCAACAGGTAAAAAGTTTTGGGCATAAAATTAGCTAATCTTACATAATTTTGGGGTGCTGAAAATGAAAATGACCCTAAAAAATGTTGATTGGCTCTAGTTTCCATGATATATTCACCCATCTAATGACGTAAGCCATTCAAAATTATGATGCAACTTCAGCTGCATATTGCGCAATTGATACTGGTGACCAATAGAAAATTGCATGTATACTGAGATGATGCAATATTAGCCTTTAATTGCATCACTTCACTGCATAAAAGCTGCAGTATCTGTAGCTGATTGTAGTTCGTCTTTACATTTCGTTTTATGCTTATATAGGCTACTCAGTAATGCCTCGAACTTGTGTGAATAAAGCAGATAATTTCTGCTATATCTGCGGTGAAATAACTTTTATCTCACAAAAAAGGAGGATAACAGGAATGATTAAGAAAGCCTACAACTTGTATTTTGGCTGCAAGATAGGAGACCAGGACAAGAGCTGGGCACCACATATATGCTGCAATTCATGTGGGATGGCACTGGAGCAATGGTTGAATGGAAAAAAGGCATCTATGCCTTTCGCTGTGCCAATGATTTGGAGAGAGCCAACAGATCATGTTAGTAATTGTTACTTTTGTATGGTGCCTCCAATTGTAAAAGGGCTAAATAAGAAGAAAAAGTTATCTGTGCACTATCCAAATATTCCATCGGCAATACGTCCAGTTCCTCATGGAGAGGGGCTACCAATTCCTAAAGCACCAGAATCCTTCGTGGTTGAGTCAAGTGAGGAAGAACCTGAAGCGTGTAGTCATCAACCGTCAACCTCACATGACCCAGACTTTCTTCCATCCACACCCACTGAACCACACCTCATTACACAAGTGGAATTGAGCGATCTTATCAGAGACCTGGATCTTCCGAAGAACAAGGCAGAGCTTTTGGGGTCAAGACTACAACAGTGGAATCTCCTAGCAAGTGATGTTCATACGTCTTTCCTCGAATACAAGAGAAAAGCCAAGAGAAGCAAAACCGACACAAACTGAAGACAAAACTAGTGAGAATCCTAAGTAATAAAATGATTCAACTTAGCTTATGGCTATAATTTTTCTTGGTAATCCTATGCAATATATTATGCCATTTAGGCTTTGTTATGTAGTCAGTATCGCTTGCTGTGGAAAGACATCTATCTATATAATTATTGTGCATTATGTAGTCATTACGCCTATAGTAGAAAACTTTCCGTTTACAGAAAAACTAGAGCCAATTGACAAATTTCATTGTTATATTTGAACTCAGAATGTGAAATTCATTAAGAAATGGATCCTTTTGTTTCCAAAACTGGCAAAAAATAAAAATTTGTTGAACAGTGTCATTGACGGTAGAAAGCAAGTGCCATCGGTAGTACATGTTTATTCTTATCCTTTTGGATGAGGAGGTGGCAGCTGCAAGTAAGATTTTATATGTTCTTTATTACTTGGCGCAGGTGGTTCTTGTGTATTCTGAATTCCAGGTTACACCTAACTAGCCTTAAGTACTGTCCCCTCCCCCTATGCTAACTAACCTGTGCAAGAAAGATGTCTATATTTTCTTGCTTATACCGCAAAAAAAAAAAAAAAAAAGGCACAGGGGATCAAATACCACCGAAAGAAAGATCAATTCGTGGGAAAAAAAAAATGTAATGTGGGTGCAGCGTTGCATGACTGCGCAATTGTCAAAGTAACGCAAAAAAAAAATGGCCAGGTCAGGAAGGAGAGAAATCCTCTGGAGGGCAAGAGGCTAAAGTCAATTTTTTGCTGGCTGGTCAGTATGTACCCTGTCCACAACCTTTTAAAATAAAAAAAAAAAAAGTAAATAAAAAAAACAGTTCTGTCATTTGTGTTTATTTTTTGAAATGTTATTTTTATTGGTTTTAAAAGTAAAGAGTACAATACATGACGGTGAGTCGGTCCAACATGGACACATAGTTAACTGCTTGCCGCCCAGCCACAGTGTTTTTACTGCGGCAGGGTGGCACCTGTGCGCACAGTGCTGTCTTTTAACGTTGCTGTGCTAAACAGGTAGGAGGCGCGCGTGAGGCGCATGCCTGCCATACCCGCTGATCGAGGCAGCGTGTGTCCATCACTGGATCCTGGCGGGTCATTACCCGCCAGCTCCCGGCGATTAGCAGTAATCACTGACAGATAGCAGGGCTGCAATGTTTACATTGCAGCTCTGCTGTCAGTTCAGAGCACGCTGATCCTATGAGAAGACTTTACCTCTCAGGATCAGCTTGTTCCTGTGAAGTACACCCCGCCCCCGCCCACTAGTAAAACACTCCCCTCACACAGTTAACCCTTTCATTGAATAAAAATGTTATCCCCTTCCTCCCCAGTGCCATTAGTACAGTGTCAGTGTTTTTTTTTTTGCACTGATCACTGTATTGGTGTCACTGGGGATGTCAGTGACCCCAAGTCAGTTCCCCCCAGTGTCAAAATGTCCGCCACAGTCCTGCCATACGTTGCTGATCACTGTCATAAATCGCTGATCACCGCCATAAGTCACTGATCGCCGCCATTAGTATAATAAAAAAAAATCCAAGCATCTTTCCCGGCATTTGTAGACGCTATAACTTTCACGTAACAAATTAATTTACATGTATTGCTATTTTTTTTTTTTAGCAAAGACATGTCGCAGAATGCATTTTGGCAGAATTTTCTGACTAAATTTTATTTTTACATTTTTTTACTGGACATGTTTTATAGCAAAAAGTCCAAAATATTGTTTTTTTTTTTTTAAAAATTGCCTTTTATTTTCCAGCGCAAAAAATACAAACTGCAGAGGCGATCAAATACCACCAAAAGAAAGCGCAATTTGTGGGGAAAAAAAGGATGTAAATTTAATTTGGGTGCAGTGTTGCATGACTGCGCAATTGTCCGTTAAACTAGCGCAGCGCTGTATAGTAAAAAAATGGTGTAAATTGCAGTATCTATACCATAGATTGTAGACGCTATAACTTCACACAAAGCAATCAATATACACTTATTGGGATTTTTTTTACCAAAAACATGGAGCAGAATACATTTTGGCCTAAATTTATAACCAACTTTGAGTTTACTATATATTTTTTATAGCTGAAAGTAAAAAATATCGTTTTTCTTCAAAATGTTTGGTCTTTTTTTGTTTATAGCGTGAAATTAAAAAGCGCACAGGTGATCAAATACCACCGAAAGAAATCTCTATTTGTGTGAAAAAAAGGACGTAAATTTATTTTGGGTGCAGCATTGCATGACCGCGCAATTATCAGTTGAATTAGTGCAGCGCCGAGTAGCAATTAGAGGCGTGGTCATTAAGGGGGGTAAATCCTCAGGAGGGCGAGGGGTTAAATTACAACCAAAAAACACAAAAAAACACAAAACAAAAAGGAAATGATAATTAAAATACACCCGTGGCCCCACACCTCAGGAGAACGCGAGGATGTATACCCACCCCACCTGTAATTCATCAAGCTATTTGTCGAATTCCGAACGATTTTTTGTTCAAAAATCAAAAACATTGTTCTGTAATCCGATGGCGTCACCAATGATTTTGAAAATTGGTTGTTTTTCACGATTTTCCAGCATGCCCGATAAACGAAATGGGGAGGAACCACGAAAATCGGCCGGTGCCATTGCCTCACTAACAGCGAAAATCGTCCGATTATTCTTAGGTCCGATTATTCTTAGGCCCGATTTTCGAATGAAAAATCGTTTGAAAATCGACCCATGTATGGCCGGCCTTAAGAACACATTTCCTGACAGCACAGCTGGGGTATGCAGGCCATAGACGGTTCGTTTATCGGCCGAATTTTTGTCAAAAAGAATAATTGGCCGATATTCGCACTGTTAGTGGGGCAATGTCATCGGCCGATTTTCGCGGTTCCTCATCGTTTCTTTTACCGGTCATGCTGGAAAATGTACTAAAAACGGTTGATTTTCGTAAGCATGGGTGGCAACAGAACTACCGATTTTTCGTTATTCGGCCGATAAATGAACCGTCTATGGCCGGCATAAGGCCCCGCCCCCTCCATGCTTCCAGGACCTAACTCATAAATTTGAGCCCACCTGCAGCCACTTTTTTTCCCTCCCATGTGCAGAACATAGGTGTGTTCCTCTACCTGGCCGGTTTGAAGGGTTGGCTGTCCGTCCATGCATGTGGGTTTCGGCCGGATGCGGTCCCGGGTGCACCAACTAAATGACCCATCATCCAGGCAGCCCCACTGCTGGTCCTTGGGGCGGCTTTTATCACGACCAACAGCCTTGTCTGCGGTCCGTCGGGTCCACGTGAAGTGGGCAGCAGAGTCTCCCGTCGGCACGCACACCCGCGCAGTGCCGGTGTTTGCAGTCGGATGGCGGAGGTTGGGTGAGCTAAATGTAAAAATGCTTTGTATCCAAATGAATGTGGCATTGCTGGGTATTGTAGTGCCTTGCTCCATGCAGCCGCTGTGCATACCCCGAACTCCTCCACAGATCGAATAACAGGAGCACCAAGTCATACTTTCTGTTCACACACAGCATTGCCTGATGGTGGCTTCTCATGTTTGCTTTGCTATCGTGCCATTATGCCGACCCCCTCAAAAGACCACCATTCCCAGAGAAGGTAGAGGGGTCACCTGTAGCCAGCACTGCTTGTTGGAGTATAGGACACCCCTCTAATATTTTATTTGTCTCCAGTTTCTCCAAAAAAAAAAAAAAAAGTTACATAGGTCGGCCATATATGGGTCGAAATTCGACCGATTTTTTTATTTTTTTATTTTTTTTTTTTTCCAATCCGAAAATCGGATCTAAGAATAATCGGCCGATTTTTGATCTGTTGGTGGATCAATGGCACAGGCCGATTTTCGTGGTTCCTCCCCATTTCGGTGATCGGGCATGTTGGAAAATTTGTGAAAAACGACCGCTTTTCGACTCAATGATGGTCACATCGTACGATCGTTTTTCCGAAAAGTATACGCGCATGAGCCGTGACCTGGAAGGAGTAGAAGTTTTGCCTGTTTATGGGGTGAACTTTATGACTCGGTCGGACGATTTTCCAAATCATCGATGGCACCATCGGATTACTGAGCAAACGCCGTTTTCAATTCGGACTAAAAATCGTTCGGAATTTGACCCATGTTACATAGTTAGTCTGGCTAAACAAAAGACAAAAGTCCATCCAGTTCAACCATAGAAAAAAAAAAGTTATAATCCTACACCCACAGGTGATCCAGAGGAAGGCAGAAAAAGGTCTTCATGTCGTCAACCATTCTTTTGGATGAATATATCACAAACCCCAGCGCACAAGACAACCTTACAATGGGTGATAAAGGTAAAAGTATGCTGCTGCGCATCGGTGCAACACACCAATTAATACAAATAATATATAAAACGCGCAAATCAAAAAAAACCTCCTCACCAAATAAATGGCATCAATAAACAAAAATATTTAAATCCATAAAAAAAATATATATATAATTTAAAGTTTATAAAGTGTCCAAGAAAATATATAATGTGTGCAAAAAATATTTAAATAAAAATATATATTTTCTTGGACACTTTATAAACTTTAAATTATATATATATTTTTTTTATGGATTTAAATATTTTTGTTTATTGATGCTATTTATTTGGTGAGGAGGTTTTTTGATTTGTGCTGTTTATATATTTTCATTCTTTTGGACGACTTTCATACATTGCAGAATATTCTTGTAATTCTGATGCAGATTCCTTCCTTTTTGTTGCTTTTCATCACATCCTGGTCTCTGGCAGGGCAAGGTTGGGTTCATTAGCCACCTGCTGACTTCAGGGCTGTGGTTGGAAGCTGAAGTATGGCATCCCTCTAGCAGTGGTTAACCCTTTAGACCGGCCATGCATGGGTCGATTTACGAACGATTTTTAATTCGAAAATCGGACCTAAGAACAATTGGCTGATTCTTGCTCCGTTAGTGGGGCAATGGCACCGGACGATTTTTGTGGTTCCTCCTCATTTCGTTTATGCTAGAAAATTTGTGGAATACGACCGGTTTTCGAAATCATTGGTGGCACCATCAAATTACAGAACGAACGATGTTTTTGATTGAAAAATCGTTTGGAATTCGACCCCTGTATGGCCTGCTTTAGGGTTTGTTAATAAGCAAGTTATTTTCTATTTCATTCAGTTATAGTTTTTTTGTTTGTTTTTTCTTTAAGCTGCTTTAATTGCTTCCCGCCCCGCCCATAGCAGAAATAATGCTACAGTGTGGCACGGGTGCGCAAAATCACACATATATATATATGTACACGTGATTTTGCATTTTCGGGTAGGGGGTGCACGTGTCCTACGCGCCCCGCCATTCGCGGCCGTGGCTGTCAATCACTGGGTCCCGGCCAGTGATTACTCTCTGGCGCCTGGTAATTGCCGAGGATCTCCGACGGGGAAAAGACTGTCGTCCTCCCTGTCAGTGTCTATTACGTGCACTGACATCAATGATGAAGGATATTATTGGCTCACTGACATCGACAGACACCAATGATGGGGGTTATTCTTGCATCCACTGACACCAGTGATGGGGGTTATTCTTGCATCCACTGACACCAGTGAAGGGGTTTATTGCATCCACTGACACCAATGATGGTTATTCTTGCATCCGCTGACACCAACAATGGGTTTTTTCTTATTGGATCTTCTGTCTCCATTGATGGGGTTATTCTTTATCCACTGACATCAATGATGGGGGTAACAATTGGTCCACCGACACCAATGATGGCAGTTATTATTAATCCACTGACACCAATGATGGGGGTTATTATTAGTCCACTGATACCAATGATGCCTATTCTTACATCCACTGACACCAATGATGGGGGTTATTATTGGTCCACTGACACCAATGATGGGGGTTATTATTGGTCCATGGACATCAATGATTCAATGATGGGGGTTATTATTACTGCGTCCACTGACACCAATGATGGGGTTATTAATGCGTCCACTGACACCAATGATGGGGGTTATTATTCGTCCACTGATACCAATGATGCCTATTCTTACATCCACTGACACCAATGATGGGGGTTATTATTGGTCCACTGACACCAATGATGGGGGTTATTATTGGTCCATGGACATCAATGATTCAATGATGGGGTTATTATTACTGCGTCCAGTGACACCAATGATGGGGTTATTAATGCATCCACTGACACCAATGATGGGGGTTATTATTATTTTGTCCACTGACAGCAATGATGGGGGGTTTTATTGGATCCACTTACACCAATGTTGGTTATTCTTGCGTCCACTGACACCTATGATAGGGTAATTATTGTGTCCACTGACACCAATGATGGGGGTTATTATTGCATCCACTGACACCAATGGTGGGGGTTATTATTGCGTCCACTGACACCAATGATGGGGGTTATTATAGCATCCACTGACACCAAAGATGGGGGTTATAATTGTGCCCACTGACACCAATGATGGGAGTTATTCTTGCATTCACTGACACCAATGATGGAGGTTTTTATTGCATCCACTGACACCAATGAGGGGGGTTGTTATTGGTCCATTGACACCAATGAAGGGGGCAATTTTTTCGTCCATTTACATCAATGATGGGAGATATTATTGCTTCCACTGACACCATTGTTGGGGGTTATAATTGCATCCATCGACAGCAATGATGGGGGAATTACTGGTCCACTGAAATCAATGATGGGGGTTATTATTTTGTCCACTGACACCAATGTTGGGGGTTTCTATTGGATCCAGTGACGCCAATGATGGGGTTTATTATTGGTCAATGATACCAATAATGGGGCTTATTCTTGCATCCACTATCACCATTGATGGGGCTTACTCTAGTGTCCACTGACACCAATGATGGTGGTTATTATTGCGCCCACTGACACCAATGATGGCGGTTATTATTGCGCCCACTGACACCAATGATGGCGGTTATTATTGCGCCCACTGACACCAATGATGGCGGTTATTATTGCGCCCACTGACACCAATGATGGCGGTTATTATTGCGCCCACTGACACCAATGATGGGGGTATTCTTGCATCCACTGACACCAGTGTAGGGGGATATTGCATCCACTGACACCAATGATGGTTATTCTTGCATCCACTGACACCAACAATGTTTTTTTTTTTTAATGGATCTACTGTCTCCAATGATGGGGTTATTCTTTATCCAATGACACCAATCATGGGGGTTATTATTGGTCCACTGACATCAATGATGGGGGTAATTATTGGTCCACCGACACCAATGATGGCATTTATTATTAATCCTCTGACACCAATGATGGGGGTTATTATTAGTCCACTGATACCAATGATGCCTATTCTTACGTCCACTGACACCAATGATTGGGGTTATTATTGGTCCACTGACACCAATGATGGGGGTTGTTATTGGTCCACTGACACCAATGATGGGGGTTGTTATTGGTCCATGGACATCAATGATGGGGGTTATTATTAATGCGTCCAGTGACACCAATGATGGGGGTTATTAATGCTTCCATTGACACCAATGATGGGGGTTATTATTGGTCCACTGTCACTGATGGGGGTTGTTATTGGTCCACTTACACCAATGATGGAGGTTATTATTACGCCCACTGACATAATTGGAGTTAATATGGCGTCCACTGACACTACTGATGGGGGTTATTATTATTTTGTCCACTGACAGCAATGATGGGGGTTTTTATTGGATCCACTGACACCAATGTTGGTTATTCTTGCGTCCACTGACGCCAATGATAGGGTAATTATTGCGTCCACTGACACCAATGATGGCGGTAATTGTGTCCACTAACCCCAATGATGGGGGTTATTATTGCGTCCACTGACACCAATGATGGGGGTTATTATTGCGTCCACTGACACCAATGATGGGGGTTATTATTGCGTCCACTGACCAATGATGGGGGTTATTATTGCGTCCACTGACACCAATGATGGGGGTTATTATTGCGTCCACTGACACCAATGATGGGGGTTATTATTGCGTCCACTGACACCAAAGTTGGGGGTTATAATTCTGCCCACTGACACCAATGATGGGAGTTATTCTTGCATCCACTGACACCAAAGGGTGGGGGGTTGTTATTGGTCCATTGACACCAATGAAGGGGGCAATTTTTTCGTCCATTGACATCAATGATGGGAGTTATTATTGCTTCCACTGACACCAATGATGGGGGTCATTATTGCGTCCACTGACACCAATGACGGGGGTTATTATTGCGTCCACTGACACCAATGACGGGGGTTATTATTGCGTCCACTGACACCAATGACGGGGGTTATTATTGCGTCCACTGACACCAATGACGGGGGTTATTATTGCGTCCACTGACACCAATGACGGGGGTTATTATTGCGTCCACTGACACCAATGACGGGGGTTATTATTGCGTTCACTGACACCAATGATGGGGGTTATTCTTGCGTTCACTGACACCAATGATGGGGGTATTCTTGCATCCACTGACACCAGTGAAGGGGGATATTGCATCCACTGACACCAATGATGGTTATTCTTGCATCCACTGACACCAACAATGTTTTTTTTTTAATGGATCTACTGTCTCCAATGATGGGGTTATTCTTTATCCAATGACACCAATCATGGGGGTTATTATTGGTCCACTGACATCAATGATGGGGGTAATTATTGGTCCACCGACACCAATGATGGCATTTATTATTAGTCCTCTGACACCAATGATGGGGGTTATTATTAGTCCACTGATACCAATGATGCCTATTCTTACGTCCACTGACACCAATGATGGGGGTTGTTATTGGTCCACTGACACCAATGATGGGGGTTGTTATTGGTCCACTGACACCAATGATGGGGGTTGTTATTGGTCCACTGACACCAATGATGGGGGTTATTATTGGTCCATGGACATCAATGATGGGGGTTATTAATGCTTCCATTGACACCAATGATGGGGGTTATTATTGGTCCACTGTCACTGATGGGGGTTGTTATTGGTCCACTTACACCAATGATGGAGGTTATTATTACGCCCACTGACATTAATAATTGGAGTTAATATGGCGTCCACTGACACTACTGATGGGGGTTATTATTTTTTTGTCCACTGACAGCAATGATGGGGGTTTTTATTGGATCCACTGACACCAATGTTGGTTATTCTTGCGTCCACTGACGCCAATGATAGGGTAATTATTGCGTCCACTGACACCAATGATGGGGGTTATTATTGCGTCCACTGACACCAATGATGGGGGTTATAATTCTGCCCACTGACACCAATGATGGGAGTTATTCTTGCATCCACTGACACCAATGATGGGGGTTTTTATTGGATCCACTGACACCAATGAGGGGGGCAATTTTTTCGTCCATTGACATCAATGATGGGAGTTATTATTGCTTCCACTGACACCAATGATGGGGGTTATTATTGCGTCCACGGACACCAATGATGGGGGTTATTATTGCGTCCACTGACCCCAATGATGGGGGTTATTATTGCGTCCACTAACACCAAAGATGGGGGTTATAATTCTGCCCACTGAGACCAATGATGGGAGTTATTCTTGCATCCACTGACACCAATGATGGAGGTTTTTATTGGATCCACTGACACCAATGAGGGGGGGGGGTTGTTATTGGTCCATTGACACCAATGAAGGGGGCAATTTTTTCGTCCATTGACATCAATGATGGGGGTTATAATTGCGTCCACTGACACCAATGATGGGGGTTATTATTGCGTCCACTGACACCAATGATGGGGGTTATTATTGCGTCCACGGACACCAATGATGGGGGTTATTATTGCGTCCACGGACACCAATGACGGGGGTTATTATTGCGTCCACTGACACCAATGACGGGGTAATGTGTCCACTGACACCAATGATGGGGGTTATTCTTGCATCCACTGACATCAATGATGGGAGTTTCTATTGGATCCAGTGACACCAGTGATGGGGGTAATTATTGTGTCCACTGACACCAATGATGGGGGTTAGTATTGGTCCACAGACACCAATTATGGGTGTTATTTGTGCAACCAATGATGGGGGTTATTCTTGTGTCCGCGGTCTCCAAGGAGTGGGGTAATTTTAGTGTCCTCTGTCACAATGATGGGGCTTTTTATTGGATTCACTGACACCAATGATGGGGTTATTATTGGTCCACTGACACCAATGATGGGGGTTATTATTGGTCCACTGACACCAATTATGTGTGTTATTCTTGCATCAACTAACACCAATGATGGGGGTTATTCATGCATCCAATGACACCAATGGTGGGGTTATTCTTTTGTCCACTGTCTCCAAGGATTGGGGTAATTTTAGTGTCCTCGGCCACCAATTATGGGGGTTATTAGCCCAATGATGGTGGTTATTATTGATCCACTGACATCAATGGGGTTACTCTTGCATCAACTGACACAGATGGGGGTTATTGGCCCACTGACACCAATGATGGGTATTATTCTTTTATCCAATGACACCAATGACATGGGTTATTATTGCGTCCACTGACACCAATGACATGGGTTATTATTGCGTCCACTGACACCAATGACATGGGTTATTATTGCGTCCACTGACACCAATGACATGGGTTATTATTGCGTCCACTGACACCAATGACATGGGTTATTATTGCGTCCACTGACACCAATGACATGGGTTATTATTGCGTCCACTGACACCAATGATGTTTTTTTTTTTTATTGGATCCATTGATGGGTGTTATTATTGCATCCACTGACACCAATGATGGGGGTTATTATTGGTGCACTAACGCCAATGATGGGGGTTAATGTTGCGTCCACTGATCAATCATGGGTTATTCTTGCATCCACTGACACCAATGAAGGGCGTTATTCTTGCATCCACTGACATCAATGATGGGGGTAATTATTGATCCACTGACAGCAATGATGAGGGTTATTATTGGCCCACTGACACCAATGATTTCGGTTATTATTGGCCCACTGACACCAATGATGGGGGTAATTATTGCATCCACTGACACCAATGATGGGTATTATTTTTGCATCCAATGATGGGTGTTATTATTGCATCTACTGACACCAATGATGGGGGTTATTATTGATTCACTGACACCAATGATGGGGGTTATTATTGATTCACTGACACCAATGATGGGGGTTATTATTGATTCACTGACACCAATGATAGGGGTTATTATTGCGTCCACTGACACCAATGATGGGGGTTATTATTGCGTCCACTGACACCAATGATGGGGGTTATTATTGCGTCCACTGACACCACAGTTGGGGGTTATAATTCTGCCCACTGACACCAATGATGGGAGTTATTCTTGCATCCACTGACACCAATGAGGGGGGGTTGTTATTGGTCCATTGACACCAATGAAGGGGGCAATTTTTTTGTCCATTGACATCAATGATGGGAGTTATTATTGCTTCCACTGACACCAATGATGGGGGTTATTATTGCGTCCACTGACACCAATGATGGGGGTTATTATTGCGTCCACTGACACCAATGATGGGGGTTATTATTGCGTCCACTGACACCAATGACGGGGGTTATTATTGCGTCCACTGACACCAATGACGGGGGTTATTATTGCGTCCACTGACACCAATGACGGGGTTATTATTGCGTCCACTGACACCAATGACGGGGGTTATTATTGCGTCCGCTGACACCAATGACGGGGGTTATTATTGCGTCCGCTGACACCAATGACGGGGGTTATTATTGCGTCCGCTGACACCAATGACGGGGGTTATTATTGCGTCCACTGACACCAATGACGGGGGTTATTATTGCGTCCACTGACACCAATGACGGGGGTTATTATTGCGTCCACTGACACCAATGACGGGGGTTATTATTGCGTCCACTGACACCAATGACGGGGGATATTCTTGCATCCACTGACACCAATGACGGGGGATATTCTTGCATCCACTGACACCAATGATGGGGGATATTCTTGCATCCACTGACACCAATGATGGGGGATATTCTTGCATCCACTGACACCAGTGAAGGGGGATATTGCATCCACTGACA
The DNA here is from genome assembly GCF_062004578.1 of Staurois parvus. NCBI lineage: Eukaryota > Metazoa > Chordata > Amphibia > Anura > Ranidae > Staurois > Staurois parvus. Next base: position 177,572 of record NW_028319349.1, read on the forward strand.
CCAATGATGGTTATTCTTGCATCCACTGACACCAACAATGTTTTTTTTTTAATGGATCTACTGTCTCCAATGATGGGGTTATTCTTTATCCACTGACACCAATCATGGGGGTTATTATTGTTCCACTGACATCAATGATGGGGGTAATTATTGGTCCACCGACACCAATGATGGCATTTATTATTAGTCCTCTGACACCAATGATGGGGGTTATTATTAGTCCACTGATACCAATGATGCCTATTCTTACGTCCACTGACACCAATGATGGGGGTTGTTATTGGTCCACTGACACCAATGATGGGGGTTGTTATTGGTCCACTGACACCAATGATGGGGGTTGTTATTGGTCCACTGACACCAATGATGGGGGTTGTTATTTGTCCACTGACACCAATGATGGGGGTTATTATTGGTCCATGGACATCAATGATGGGGGTTATTATTAATGCGTCCAGTGACATCAATGATGGGGGTTATTATTAATGCGTCCATTGACACCAATGATGGGGGTTATTATTGGTCCACTGTCACTGATGGGGGTTGTTATTGGTCCACTTACACCAATGATGGAGGTTATTATTACGCCCACTGACATTAATAATTGAAGTTAATATGGCGTCCACTGACACTACTGATGGGGGTTATTATTTTTTTGTCCACTGACAGCAATGATGGGGGTTTTTATTGGATCCACTGACACCAATGTTGGTTATTCTTGCGTCCACTGACGCCAATGATAGGGTAATTATTGCGTCCACTGACCGCAATGATGGGGGTTATTATTGTGTCCACTGACACCAATGATGGGGGTTATAATTCTGCCCACTGACACCAATGATGGGAGTTATTCTTGCATCCACTGATACCAATGATGGGGGTTTTTATTGGATCCACTGACACCAATGTTGGTTATTCTTGCGTCCACTGACGCCAATGATAGGGTAATTATTGCGTCCACTGACAGCAATGATGGGGGTTATTATTGTGTCCACTGACACCAATGATGGGGGTTATAATTCTGCCCACTGACACCAATGATGGGAGTTATTCTTGCATCCACTGATACCAATGATGGGGGTTTTTATTGGATCCACTGACACCAATGAGGGGGGCAATTTTTTCGTCCATTGACATCAATGATGGGAGTTATTATTGCTTCCACTGACACCAATGATGGGGGTTTTTATTGCGTCCACGGACACCAATGATGGGGGTTATTATTGCGTCCACTGACATCAATGATGGGGGTTATTATTGCGTCCACTAACACCAAAGATGGGGGTTATAATTCTGCCCACTGAGACCAATGATGGGAGTTATTCTTGCATCCACTGACACCAATGATGGAGGTTTTTATTGGATCCACTGACACCAATGAGGGGGGGTTGTTATTGGTCCATTGACACCAATGAAGGGGGCAATTTTTTCGTCCATTGACATCAATGATGGGAGTTATTATTGCTTCCACTGACACCAATGATGGGGGTTATAATTGCGTCCACTGACACCAATGATGGGGGTTATTATTGCGTCCACTGACACCAATGATGGGGGTTATTATTGCGTCCACGGACACCAATGACGGGGGTTATTATTGCGTCCACTGACACCAATGACGGGGGTTATTATTGCGTCCACTGACACCAATGACGGGGGTTATTATTGCGTCCACTGACACCAATGATGGGGGTTATTATTGTGTCCACTGACATCAATGATGGGGGTTATTATTGCGTCCACTGACACCAATGATGGGGGTTATTACGTCCACTGACACCAAAGATGGGGGTTATAATTCTGCCCACTGACACCAATGATGGGAGTTATTCTTGCATCCACTGACACCAATGAGGGGGGTTGTTATTGGTCCATTGACACCAATGAGGTTGGCATTTTTTGTGTCCATTCCCATCAGTGATGGGGGATATTATTGCTTCCACTGACACCAATGATGGGGGTTATTATTGGTCCATGATACCAATAATGGGGCTTATTCTTGCATCCACTGTCACCATTGATGGGGCTTATTCTAGTGTCCACTGACACCAATGATGGGGTAATGTGTCCACTGACACCAATGATGGGGTAATGTGTCCACTGACACCAATGATGGGGTAATGTGTCCACTGACACCAATGATGGGGTAATGTGTCCACTGACACCAATGATGGCGGTTATTATTGTGTCCACTGACACCAATGATGGGAGTTATTCTTGCATCCACTGATACCAATGATGGGGGTTTTTATTGGATCCACTGACACCAATGTTGGTTATTCTTGCGTCCACTGACGCCAATGATAGGGTAATTATTGCGTCCACTGACAGCAATGATGGGGGTTATTATTGTGTCCACTGACACCAATGATGGGGGTTATAATTCTGCCCACTGACACCAATGATGGGAGTTATTCTTGCATCCACTGATACCAATGATGGGGGTTTTTATTGGATCCACTGACACCAATGAGGGGGGCAATTTTTTCGTCCATTGACATCAATGATGGGAGTTATTATTGCTTCCACTGACACCAATGATGGGGGTTTTTATTGCGTCCACGGACACCAATGATGGGGGTTATTATTGCGTCCACTGACATCAATGATGGGGGTTATTATTGCGTCCACTAACACCAAAGATGGGGGTTATAATTCTGCCCACTGAGACCAATGATGGGAGTTATTCTTGCATCCACTGACACCAATGATGGAGGTTTTTATTGGATCCACTGACACCAATGAGGGGGGGTTGTTATTGGTCCATTGACACCAATGAAGGGGGCAATTTTTTCGTCCATTGACATCAATGATGGGAGTTATTATTGCTTCCACTGACACCAATGATGGGGGTTATAATTGCGTCCACTGACACCAATGATGGGGGTTATTATTGCGTCCACTGACACCAATGATGGGGGTTATTATTGCGTCCACGGACACCAATGACGGGGGTTATTATTGCGTCCACTGACACCAATGACGGGGGTTATTATTGCGTCCACTGACACCAATGACGGGGGTTATTATTGCGTCCACTGACACCAATGATGGGGGTTATTATTGTGTCCACTGACATCAATGATGGGGGTTATTATTGCGTCCACTGACACCAATGATGGGGGTTATTACGTCCACTGACACCAAAGATGGGGGTTATAATTCTGCCCACTGACACCAATGATGGGAGTTATTCTTGCATCCACTGACACCAATGAGGGGGGTTGTTATTGGTCCATTGACACCAATGAGGTTGGCATTTTTTGTGTCCATTCCCATCAGTGATGGGGGATATTATTGCTTCCACTGACACCAATGATGGGGGTTATTATTGGTCCATGATACCAATAATGGGGCTTATTCTTGCATCCACTGTCACCATTGATGGGGCTTATTCTAGTGTCCACTGACACCAATGATGGGGTAATGTGTCCACTGACACCAATGATGGGGTAATGTGTCCACTGACACCAATGATGGGGTAATGTGTCCACTGACACCAATGATGGGGTAATGTGTCCACTGACACCAATGATGGGGTAATGTGTCCACTGACACCAATGATGGGGTAATGTGTCCACTGACACCAATGATGGGGTAATGTGTCCACTGACACCAATGATGGGGTAATGTGTCCACTGACACCAATGATGGGGTAATGTGTCCACTGACACCAATGATGGGGTAATGTGTCCACTGACACCAATGATGGCGGTTATTATTGTGTCCACTGACACCAATGATGGCGGTTATTATTGCGCTTACTAACACCACTGATGGGGGTGGTTATTGTGCCTACTGACACCAAATATGGGGGTTATAATTGCATCCACTTACACCAATGATGAGGGTAATTATTGGATCCAGTTACACCAATGATGGGGGTTATTCTTGCATCCACTGACATCAATGATGGGGGTTATTCTTGCATCCACTGACATCAATGATGGGGGTTATTCTTGCATCCACTGACATCAATGATGGGGGTTATTCTTGCATCCACTGACATCAATGATGGGGGTTATTCTTGCATCCACTGACATCAATGATGGGGGTTATTCTTGCATCCACTGACATCAATGATGGGAGTTTCTATTGGATCCAGTGACACCAGTGATGGGGGTAATTATTGTGTCCACTGACACCAATGATGGGGGTTAGTATTGGTCCACAGACACCAATGATGGGTGTTATTGGTCCACAGACACCAATGATGGGTGTTATTTGTGCAACCAATGATGGGGGTTATTCTTGCGTCCGCGGTCTCCAAGGAGTGGGGTAATTTTAGTGTCCTCTGTCACAATGATGGGGCTTTTTATTGGATTCACTGACACCAATGATGGGGTTATTATTGGTCCACTGACACCAATTATGTGTGTTATTCTTGCATCAACTAACACCAATGATGGGGGTTATTCGTGCATCCAATGACACCAATGGTGGGGTTATTCTTTTGTCCACTGTCTCCAAGGATTGGGGTAATTTTAGTGTCCTCGGCCACCAATTATGGGGGTTATTAGCCCAACGATGGTGGTTATTATTGGTCCACTGACATCAATGGGGTTATTCTTGCATCAACTGACACAGATGGGGGTTATTGGCCCACTGACACCAATGATGGGTATTATTCTTGCATCCAATGATGGGTATTATTCTTGCATCCAATGATGGGTATTATTCTTTTATCCAATGACACCAATGATGGGGGTTATTATTGGCCCACTGACACCAATGACATGGGTTATTATTGCGTCCACTGACACCAATGACATGGGTTATAATTGCGTCCACTGACACCAATGACATGGGTTATAATTGCGTCCACTGACACCAATGACGGGGGTTATTATTGCGTCCACTGACACCAATGACGGGGGTTATTATTGCGTCCACTGACACCAATGACGGGGGTTATTATTGCGTCCACTGACACCAATGACGGGGGTTATTATTGCGTTCACTGACACCAATGATGGGGGTTATTCTTGCGTTCACTGACACCAATGATGGGGGTATTCTTGCATCCACTGACACCAGTGAAGGGGGATATTGCATCCACTGACACCAATGATGGTTATTCTTGCATCCACTGACACCAACAATGTTTTTTTTTTAATGGATCTACTGTCTCCAATGATGGGGTTATTCTTTATCCAATGACACCAATCATGGGGGTTATTATTGGTCCACTGACATCAATGATGGGGGTAATTATTGGTCCACCGACACCAATGATGGCATTTATTATTAGTCCTCTGACACCAATGATGGGGGTTATTATTAGTCCACTGATACCAATGATGCCTATTCTTACGTCCACTGACACCAATGATGGGGGTTGTTATTGGTCCACTGACACCAATGATGGGGGTTGTTATTGGTCCACTGACACCAATGATGGGGGTTGTTATTGGTCCACTGACACCAATGATGGGGGTTATTATTGGTCCATGGACATCAATGATGGGGGTTATTAATGCTTCCATTGACACCAATGATGGGGGTTATTATTGGTCCACTGTCACTGATGGGGGTTGTTATTGGTCCACTTACACCAATGATGGAGGTTATTATTACGCCCACTGACATTAATAATTGGAGTTAATATGGCGTCCACTGACACTACTGATGGGGGTTATTATTTTTTTGTCCACTGACAGCAATGATGGGGGTTTTTATTGGATCCACTGACACCAATGTTGGTTATTCTTGCGTCCACTGACGCCAATGATAGGGTAATTATTGCGTCCACTGACACCAATGATGGGGGTTATTATTGCGTCCACTGACACCAATGATGGGGGTTATAATTCTGCCCACTGACACCAATGATGGGAGTTATTCTTGCATCCACTGACACCAATGATGGGGGTTTTTATTGGATCCACTGACACCAATGAGGGGGGCAATTTTTTCGTCCATTGACATCAATGATGGGAGTTATTATTGCTTCCACTGACACCAATGATGGGGGTTATTATTGCGTCCACGGACACCAATGATGGGGGTTATTATTGCGTCCACTGACCCCAATGATGGGGGTTATTATTGCGTCCACTGAGACCAATGATGGGAGTTATTCTTGCATCCACTGACACCAATGATGGAGGTTTTTATTGGATCCACTGACACCAATGAGGGGGGGGGGTTGTTATTGGTCCATTGACACCAATGAAGGGGGCAATTTTTTCGTCCATTGACATCAATGATGGGGGTTATAATTGCGTCCACTGACACCAATGATGGGGGTTATTATTGCGTCCACTGACACCAATGATGGGGGTTATTATTGCGTCCACGGACACCAATGATGGGGGTTATTATTGCGTCCACGGACACCAATGACGGGGGTTATTATTGCGTCCACTGACACCAATGACGGGGTAATGTGTCCACTGACACCAATGATGGGGGTTATTCTTGCATCCACTGACATCAATGATGGGAGTTTCTATTGGATCCAGTGACACCAGTGATGGGGGTAATTATTGTGTCCACTGACACCAATGATGGGGGTTAGTATTGGTCCACAGACACCAATTATGGGTGTTATTTGTGCAACCAATGATGGGGGTTATTCTTGTGTCCGCGGTCTCCAAGGAGTGGGGTAATTTTAGTGTCCTCTGTCACAATGATGGGGCTTTTTATTGGATTCACTGACACCAATGATGGGGTTATTATTGGTCCACTGACACCAATGATGGGGGTTATTATTGGTCCACTGACACCAATTATGTGTGTTATTCTTGCATCAACTAACACCAATGATGGGGGTTATTCATGCATCCAATGACACCAATGGTGGGGTTATTCTTTTGTCCACTGTCTCCAAGGATTGGGGTAATTTTAGTGTCCTCGGCCACCAATTATGGGGGTTATTAGCCCAATGATGGTGGTTATTATTGATCCACTGACATCAATGGGGTTACTCTTGCATCAACTGACACAGATGGGGGTTATTGGCCCACTGACACCAATGATGGGTATTATTCTTTTATCCAATGACACCAATGACATGGGTTATTATTGCGTCCACTGACACCAATGACATGGGTTATTATTGCGTCCACTGACACCAATGACATGGGTTATTATTGCGTCCACTGACACCAATGACATGGGTTATTATTGCGTCCACTGACACCAATGACATGGGTTATTATTGCGTCCACTGACACCAATGACATGGGTTATTATTGCGTCCACTGACACCAATGATGTTTTTTTTTTTTATTGGATCCATTGATGGGTGTTATTATTGCATCCACTGACACCAATGATGGGGGTTATTATTGGTGCACTAACGCCAATGATGGGGGTTAATGTTGCGTCCACTGATCAATCATGGGTTATTCTTGCATCCACTGACACCAATGAAGGGCGTTATTCTTGCATCCACTGACATCAATGATGGGGGTAATTATTGATCCACTGACAGCAATGATGAGGGTTATTATTGGCCCACTGACACCAATGATTTCGGTTATTATTGGCCCACTGACACCAATGATGGGGGTAATTATTGCATCCACTGACACCAATGATGGGTATTATTTTTGCATCCAATGATGGGTGTTATTATTGCATCTACTGACACCAATGATGGGGGTTATTATTGATTCACTGACACCAATGATGGGGGTTATTATTGATTCACTGACACCAATGATGGGGGTTATTATTGATTCACTGACACCAATGATAGGGGTTATTATTGCGTCCACTGACACCAATGATGGGGGTTATTATTGCGTCCACTGACACCAATGATGGGGGTTATTATTGCGTCCACTGACACCACAGTTGGGGGTTATAATTCTGCCCACTGACACCAATGATGGGAGTTATTCTTGCATCCACTGACACCAATGAGGGGGGGTTGTTATTGGTCCATTGACACCAATGAAGGGGGCAATTTTTTTGTCCATTGACATCAATGATGGGAGTTATTATTGCTTCCACTGACACCAATGATGGGGGTTATTATTGCGTCCACTGACACCAATGATGGGGGTTATTATTGCGTCCACTGACACCAATGATGGGGGTTATTATTGCGTCCACTGACACCAATGACGGGGGTTATTATTGCGTCCACTGACACCAATGACGGGGGTTATTATTGCGTCCACTGACACCAATGACGGGGTTATTATTGCGTCCACTGACACCAATGACGGGGGTTATTATTGCGTCCGCTGACACCAATGACGGGGGTTATTATTGCGTCCGCTGACACCAATGACGGGGGTTATTATTGCGTCCGCTGACACCAATGACGGGGGTTATTATTGCGTCCGCTGACACCAATGACGGGGGTTATTATTGCGTCCACTGACACCAATGACGGGGGTTATTATTGCGTCCACTGACACCAATGACGGGGGTTATTATTGCGTCCACTGACACCAATGACGGGGGATATTCTTGCATCCACTGACACCAATGACGGGGGATATTCTTGCATCCACTGACACCAATGATGGGGGATATTCTTGCATCCACTGACACCAATGATGGGGGATATTCTTGCATCCACTGACACCAGTGAAGGGGGATATTGCATCCACTGACACCAATGATGGTTATTCTTGCATCCACTGACACCAACAATGTTTTTTTTTTAATGGATCTACTGTCTCCAATGATGGGGTTATTCTTTATCCACTGACACCAATCATGGGGGTTATTATTGTTCCACTGACATCAATGATGGGGGTAATTATTGGTCCACCGACACCAATGATGGCATTTATTATTAGTCCTCTGACACCAATGATGGGGGTTATTATTAGTCCACTGATACCAATGATGCCTATTCTTACGTCCACTGACACCAATGATGGGGGTTGTTATTGGTCCACTGACACCAATGATGGGGGTTGTTATTGGTCCACTGACACCAATGATGGGGGTTGTTATTGGTCCACTGACACCAATGATGGGGGTTGTTATTTGTCCACTGACACCAATGATGGGGGTTATTATTGGTCCATGGACATCAATGATGGGGGTTATTATTAATGCGTCCAGTGACATCAATGATGGGGGTTATTATTAATGCGTCCATTGACACCAATGATGGGGGTTATTATTGGTCCACTGTCACTGATGGGGGTTGTTATTGGTCCACTTACACCAATGATGGAGGTTATTATTACGCCCACTGACATTAATAATTGAAGTTAATATGGCGTCCACTGACACTACTGATGGGGGTTATTATTTTTTTGTCCACTGACAGCAATGATGGGGGTTTTTATTGGATCCACTGACACCAATGTTGGTTATTCTTGCGTCCACTGACGCCAATGATAGGGTAATTATTGCGTCCACTGACCGCAATGATGGGGGTTATTATTGTGTCCACTGACACCAATGATGGGGGTTATAATTCTGCCCACTGACACCAATGATGGGAGTTATTCTTGCATCCACTGATACCAATGATGGGGGTTTTTATTGGATCCACTGACACCAATGTTGGTTATTCTTGCGTCCACTGACGCCAATGATAGGGTAATTATTGCGTCCACTGACAGCAATGATGGGGGTTATTATTGTGTCCACTGACACCAATGATGGGGGTTATAATTCTGCCCACTGACACCAATGATGGGAGTTATTCTTGCATCCACTGATACCAATGATGGGGGTTTTTATTGGATCCACTGACACCAATGAGGGGGGCAATTTTTTCGTCCATTGACATCAATGATGGGAGTTATTATTGCTTCCACTGACACCAATGATGGGGGTTTTTATTGCGTCCACGGACACCAATGATGGGGGTTATTATTGCGTCCACTGACATCAATGATGGGGGTTATTATTGCGTCCACTAACACCAAAGATGGGGGTTATAATTCTGCCCACTGAGACCAATGATGGGAGTTATTCTTGCATCCACTGACACCAATGATGGAGGTTTTTATTGGATCCACTGACACCAATGAGGGGGGGTTGTTATTGGTCCATTGACACCAATGAAGGGGGCAATTTTTTCGTCCATTGACATCAATGATGGGAGTTATTATTGCTTCCACTGACACCAATGATGGGGGTTATAATTGCGTCCACTGACACCAATGATGGGGGTTATTATTGCGTCCACTGACACCAATGATGGGGGTTATTATTGCGTCCACGGACACCAATGACGGGGGTTATTATTGCGTCCACTGACACCAATGACGGGGGTTATTATTGCGTCCACTGACACCAATGACGGGGGTTATTATTGCGTCCACTGACACCAATGATGGGGGTTATTATTGTGTCCACTGACATCAATGATGGGGGTTATTATTGCGTCCACTGACACCAATGATGGGGGTTATTACGTCCACTGACACCAAAGATGGGGGTTATAATTCTGCCCACTGACACCAATGATGGGAGTTATTCTTGCATCCACTGACACCAATGAGGGGGGTTGTTATTGGTCCATTGACACCAATGAGGTTGGCATTTTTTGTGTCCATTCCCATCAGTGATGGGGGATATTATTGCTTCCACTGACACCAATGATGGGGGTTATTATTGGTCCATGATACCAATAATGGGGCTTATTCTTGCATCCACTGTCACCATTGATGGGGCTTATTCTAGTGTCCACTGACACCAATGATGGGGTAATGTGTCCACTGACACCAATGATGGGGTAATGTGTCCACTGACACCAATGATGGGGTAATGTGTCCACTGACACCAATGATGGGGTAATGTGTCCACGGACACCAATGATGGGGTAATGTGTCCACGGACACCAATGATGGGGTAATGTGTCCACTGACACCAATGATGGGGTAATGTGTCCACTGACACCAATGATGGCGGTTATTATTGTGTCCACTGACACCAATGATGGGAGTTATTCTTGCATCCACTGATACCAATGATGGGGGTTTTTATTGGATCCACTGACACCAATGTTGGTTATTCTTGCGTCCACTGACGCCAATGATAGGGTAATTATTGCGTCCACTGACAGCAATGATGGGGGTTATTATTGTGTCCACTGACACCAATGATGGGGGTTATAATTCTGCCCACTGACACCAATGATGGGAGTTATTCTTGCATCCACTGATACCAATGATGGGGGTTTTTATTGGATCCACTGACACCAATGAGGGGGGCAATTTTTTCGTCCATTGACATCAATGATGGGAGTTATTATTGCTTCCACTGACACCAATGATGGGGGTTTTTATTGCGTCCACGGACACCAATGATGGGGGTTATTATTGCGTCCACTGACATCAATGATGGGGGTTATTATTGCGTCCACTAACACCAAAGATGGGGGTTATAATTCTGCCCACTGAGACCAATGATGGGAGTTATTCTTGCATCCACTGACACCAATGATGGAGGTTTTTATTGGATCCACTGACACCAATGAGGGGGGGTTGTTATTGGTCCATTGACACCAATGAAGGGGGCAATTTTTTCGTCCATTGACATCAATGATGGGAGTTATTATTGCTTCCACTGACACCAATGATGGGGGTTATAATTGCGTCCACTGACACCAATGATGGGGGTTATTATTGCGTCCACTGACACCAATGATGGGGGTTATTATTGCGTCCACGGACACCAATGACGGGGGTTATTATTGCGTCCACTGACACCAATGACGGGGGTTATTATTGCGTCCACTGACACCAATGACGGGGGTTATTATTGCGTCCACTGACACCAATGATGGGGGTTATTATTGTGTCCACTGACATCAATGATGGGGGTTATTATTGCGTCCACTGACACCAATGATGGGGGTTATTACGTCCACTGACACCAAAGATGGGGGTTATAATTCTGCCCACTGACACCAATGATGGGAGTTATTCTTGCATCCACTGACACCAATGAGGGGGGTTGTTATTGGTCCATTGACACCAATGAGGTTGGCATTTTTTGTGTCCATTCCCATCAGTGATGGGGGATATTATTGCTTCCACTGACACCAATGATGGGGGTTATTATTGGTCCATGATACCAATAATGGGGCTTATTCTTGCATCCACTGTCACCATTGATGGGGCTTATTCTAGTGTCCACTGACACCAATGATGGGGTAATGTGTCCACTGACACCAATGATGGGGTAATGTGTCCACTGACACCAATGATGGGGTAATGTGTCCACTGACACCAATGATGGGGTAATGTGTCCACTGACACCAATGATGGGGTAATGTGTCCACTGACACCAATGATGGGGTAATGTGTCCACTGACACCAATGATGGGGTAATGTGTCCACTGACACCAATGATGGGGTAATGTGTCCACTGACACCAATGATGGGGTAATGTGTCCACTGACACCAATGATGGGGTAATGTGTCCACTGACACCAATGATGGCGGTTATTATTGTGTCCACTGACACCAATGATGGCGGTTATTATTGCGCTTACTAACACCACTGATGGGGGTGGTTATTGTGCCTACTGACACCAAATATGGGGGTTATAATTGCATCCACTTACACCAATGATGAGGGTAATTATTGGATCCAGTTACACCAATGATGGGGGTTATTCTTGCATCCACTGACATCAATGATGGGGGTTATTCTTGCATCCACTGACATCAATGATGGGGGTTATTCTTGCATCCACTGACATCAATGATGGGGGTTATTCTTGCATCCACTGACATCAATGATGGGAGTTTCTATTGGATCCAGTGACACCAGTGATGGGGGTAATTATTGTGTCCACTGACACCAATGATGGGGGTTAGTATTGGTCCACAGACACCAATGATGGGTGTTATTGGTCCACAGACACCAATGATGGGTGTTATTTGTGCAACCAATGATGGGGGTTATTCTTGCGTCCGCGGTCTCCAAGGAGTGGGGTAATTTTAGTGTCCTCTGTCACAATGATGGGGCTTTTTATTGGATTCACTGACACCAATGATGGGGTTATTATTGGTCCACTGACACCAATTATGTGTGTTATTCTTGCATCAACTAACACCAATGATGGGGGTTATTCGTGCATCCAATGACACCAATGGTGGGGTTATTCTTTTGTCCACTGTCTCCAAGGATTGGGGTAATTTTAGTGTCCTCGGCCACCAATTATGGGGGTTATTAGCCCAACGATGGTGGTTATTATTGGTCCACTGACATCAATGGGGTTATTCTTGCATCAACTGACACAGATGGGGGTTATTGGCCCACTGACACCAATGATGGGTATTATTCTTGCATCCAATGATGGGTATTATTCTTGCATCCAATGATGGGTATTATTCTTTTATCCAATGACACCAATGATGGGGGTTATTATTGGCCCACTGACACCAATGACATGGGTTATTATTGCGTCCACTGACACCAATGACATGGGTTATAATTGCGTCCACTGACACCAATGACATGGGTTATAATTGCGTCCACTGACACCAATGACGGGGGTTATTATTGCGTCCACTGACACCAATGACGGGGGTTATTATTGCGTCCACTGACACCAATGACGGGGGTTATTATTGCGTCCACTGACACCAATGACGGGGGTTATTATTGCGTTCACTGACACCAATGATGGGGGTTATTCTTGCGTTCACTGACACCAATGATGGGGGTATTCTTGCATCCACTGACACCAGTGAAGGGGGATATTGCATCCACTGACACCAATGATGGTTATTCTTGCATCCACTGACACCAACAATGTTTTTTTTTTAATGGATCTACTGTCTCCAATGATGGGGTTATTCTTTATCCAATGACACCAATCATGGGGGTTATTATTGGTCCACTGACATCAATGATGGGGGTAATTATTGGTCCACCGACACCAATGATGGCATTTATTATTAGTCCTCTGACACCAATGATGGGGGTTATTATTAGTCCACTGATACCAATGATGCCTATTCTTACGTCCACTGACACCAATGATGGGGGTTGTTATTGGTCCACTGACACCAATGATGGGGGTTGTTATTGGTCCACTGACACCAATGATGGGGGTTGTTATTGGTCCACTGACACCAATGATGGGGGTTATTATTGGTCCATGGACATCAATGATGGGGGTTATTAATGCTTCCATTGACACCAATGATGGGGGTTATTATTGGTCCACTGTCACTGATGGGGGTTGTTATTGGTCCACTTACACCAATGATGGAGGTTATTATTACGCCCACTGACATTAATAATTGGAGTTAATATGGCGTCCACTGACACTACTGATGGGGGTTATTATTTTTTTGTCCACTGACAGCAATGATGGGGGTTTTTATTGGATCCACTGACACCAATGTTGGTTATTCTTGCGTCCACTGACGCCAATGATAGGGTAATTATTGCGTCCACTGACACCAATGATGGGGGTTATTATTGCGTCCACTGACACCAATGATGGGGGTTATAATTCTGCCCACTGACACCAATGATGGGAGTTATTCTTGCATCCACTGACACCAATGATGGGGGTTTTTATTGGATCCACTGACACCAATGAGGGGGGCAATTTTTTCGTCCATTGACATCAATGATGGGAGTTATTATTGCTTCCACTGACACCAATGATGGGGGTTATTATTGCGTCCACGGACACCAATGATGGGGGTTATTATTGCGTCCACTGACCCCAATGATGGGGGTTATTATTGCGTCCACTGAGACCAATGATGGGAGTTATTCTTGCATCCACTGACACCAATGATGGAGGTTTTTATTGGATCCACTGACACCAATGAGGGGGGGGGGTTGTTATTGGTCCATTGACACCAATGAAGGGGGCAATTTTTTCGTCCATTGACATCAATGATGGGGGTTATAATTGCGTCCACTGACACCAATGATGGGGGTTATTATTGCGTCCACTGACACCAATGATGGGGGTTATTATTGCGTCCACGGACACCAATGATGGGGGTTATTATTGCGTCCACGGACACCAATGACGGGGGTTATTATTGCGTCCACTGACACCAATGACGGGGTAATGTGTCCACTGACACCAATGATGGGGGTTATTCTTGCATCCACTGACATCAATGATGGGAGTTTCTATTGGATCCAGTGACACCAGTGATGGGGGTAATTATTGTGTCCACTGACACCAATGATGGGGGTTAGTATTGGTCCACAGACACCAATTATGGGTGTTATTTGTGCAACCAATGATGGGGGTTATTCTTGTGTCCGCGGTCTCCAAGGAGTGGGGTAATTTTAGTGTCCTCTGTCACAATGATGGGGCTTTTTATTGGATTCACTGACACCAATGATGGGGTTATTATTGGTCCACTGACACCAATGATGGGGGTTATTATTGGTCCACTGACACCAATTATGTGTGTTATTCTTGCATCAACTAACACCAATGATGGGGGTTATTCATGCATCCAATGACACCAATGGTGGGGTTATTCTTTTGTCCACTGTCTCCAAGGATTGGGGTAATTTTAGTGTCCTCGGCCACCAATTATGGGGGTTATTAGCCCAATGATGGTGGTTATTATTGATCCACTGACATCAATGGGGTTACTCTTGCATCAACTGACACAGATGGGGGTTATTGGCCCACTGACACCAATGATGGGTATTATTCTTTTATCCAATGACACCAATGACATGGGTTATTATTGCGTCCACTGACACCAATGACATGGGTTATTATTGCGTCCACTGACACCAATGACATGGGTTATTATTGCGTCCACTGACACCAATGACATGGGTTATTATTGCGTCCACTGACACCAATGACATGGGTTATTATTGCGTCCACTGACACCAATGACATGGGTTATTATTGCGTCCACTGACACCAATGATGTTTTTTTTTTTTATTGGATCCATTGATGGGTGTTATTATTGCATCCACTGACACCAATGATGGGGGTTATTATTGGTGCACTAACGCCAATGATGGGGGTTAATGTTGCGTCCACTGATCAATCATGGGTTATTCTTGCATCCACTGACACCAATGAAGGGCGTTATTCTTGCATCCACTGACATCAATGATGGGGGTAATTATTGATCCACTGACAGCAATGATGAGGGTTATTATTGGCCCACTGACACCAATGATTTCGGTTATTATTGGCCCACTGACACCAATGATGGGGGTAATTATTGCATCCACTGACACCAATGATGGGTATTATTTTTGCATCCAATGATGGGTGTTATTATTGCATCTACTGACACCAATGATGGGGGTTATTATTGATTCACTGACACCAATGATGGGGGTTATTATTGATTCACTGACACCAATGATGGGGGTTATTATTGATTCACTGACACCAATGATAGGGGTTATTATTGCGTCCACTGACACCAATGATGGGGGTTATTATTGCGTCCACTGACACCAATGATGGGGGTTATTATTGCGTCCACTGACACCACAGTTGGGGGTTATAATTCTGCCCACTGACACCAATGATGGGAGTTATTCTTGCATCCACTGACACCAATGAGGGGGGGTTGTTATTGGTCCATTGACACCAATGAAGGGGGCAATTTTTTTGTCCATTGACATCAATGATGGGAGTTATTATTGCTTCCACTGACACCAATGATGGGGGTTATTATTGCGTCCACTGACACCAATGATGGGGGTTATTATTGCGTCCACTGACACCAATGATGGGGGTTATTATTGCGTCCACTGACACCAATGACGGGGGTTATTATTGCGTCCACTGACACCAATGACGGGGGTTATTATTGCGTCCACTGACACCAATGACGGGGTTATTATTGCGTCCACTGACACCAATGACGGGGGTTATTATTGCGTCCGCTGACACCAATGACGGGGGTTATTATTGCGTCCGCTGACACCAATGACGGGGGTTATTATTGCGTCCGCTGACACCAATGACGGGGGTTATTATTGCGTCCACTGACACCAATGACGGGGGTTATTATTGCGTCCACTGACACCAATGACGGGGGTTATTATTGCGTCCACTGACACCAATGACGGGGGTTATTATTGCGTCCACTGACACCAATGACGGGGGATATTCTTGCATCCACTGACACCAATGACGGGGGATATTCTTGCATCCACTGACACCAATGATGGGGGATATTCTTGCATCCACTGACACCAATGATGGGGGATATTCTTGCATCCACTGACACCAGTGAAGGGGGATATTGCATCCACTGACACCAATGATGGTTATTCTTGCATCCACTGACACCAACAATGTTTTTTTTTTAATGGATCTACTGTCTCCAATGATGGGGTTATTCTTTATCCACTGACACCAATCATGGGGGTTATTATTGTTCCACTGACATCAATGATGGGGGTAATTATTGGTCCACCGACACCAATGATGGCATTTATTATTAGTCCTCTGACACCAATGATGGGGGTTATTATTAGTCCACTGATACCAATGATGCCTATTCTTACGTCCACTGACACCAATGATGGGGGTTGTTATTGGTCCACTGACACCAATGATGGGGGTTGTTATTGGTCCACTGACACCAATGATGGGGGTTGTTATTGGTCCACTGACACCAATGATGGGGGTTGTTATTTGTCCACTGACACCAATGATGGGGGTTATTATTGGTCCATGGACATCAATGATGGGGGTTATTATTAATGCGTCCAGTGACATCAATGATGGGGGTTATTATTAATGCGTCCATTGACACCAATGATGGGGGTTATTATTGGTCCACTGTCACTGATGGGGGTTGTTATTGGTCCACTTACACCAATGATGGAGGTTATTATTACGCCCACTGACATTAATAATTGAAGTTAATATGGCGTCCACTGACACTACTGATGGGGGTTATTATTTTTTTGTCCACTGACAGCAATGATGGGGGTTTTTATTGGATCCACTGACACCAATGTTGGTTATTCTTGCGTCCACTGACGCCAATGATAGGGTAATTATTGCGTCCACTGACAGCAATGATGGGGGTTATTATTGTGTCCACTGACACCAATGATGGGGGTTATAATTCTGCCCACTGACACCAATGATGGGAGTTATTCTTGCATCCACTGATACCAATGATGGGGGTTTTTATTGGATCCACTGACACCAATGTTGGTTATTCTTGCGTCCACTGACGCCAATGATAGGGTAATTATTGCGTCCACTGACAGCAATGATGGGGGTTATTATTGTGTCCACTGACACCAATGATGGGGGTTATAATTCTGCCCACTGACACCAATGATGGGAGTTATTCTTGCATCCACTGATACCAATGATGGGGGTTTTTATTGGATCCACTGACACCAATGAGGGGGGCAATTTTTTCGTCCATTGACATCAATGATGGGAGTTATTATTGCTTCCACTGACACCAATGATGGGGGTTTTTATTGCGTCCACGGACACCAATGATGGGGGTTATTATTGCGTCCACTGACATCAATGATGGGGGTTATTATTGCGTCCACTAACACCAAAGATGGGGGTTATAATTCTGCCCACTGAGACCAATGATGGGAGTTATCCTTGCATCCACTGACACCAATGATGGAGGTTTTTATTGGATCCACTGACACCAATGAGGGGGGGTTGTTATTGGTCCATTGACACCAATGAAGGGGGCAATTTTTTCGTCCATTGACATCAATGATGGGAGTTATTATTGCTTCCACTGACACCAATGATGGGGGTTATAATTGCGTCCACTGACACCAATGATGGGGGTTATTATTGCGTCCACTGACACCAATGATGGGGGTTATTATTGCGTCCACGGACACCAATGACGGGGGTTATTATTGCGTCCACTGACACCAATGACGGGGGTTATTATTGCGTCCACTGACACCAATGACGGGGGTTATTATTGCGTCCACTGACACCAATGATGGGGGTTATTATTGTGTCCACTGACATCAATGATGGGGGTTATTATTGCGTCCACTGACACCAATGATGGGGGTTATTACGTCCACTGACACCAAAGATGGGGGTTATAATTCTGCCCACTGACACCAATGATGGGAGTTATTCTTGCATCCACTGACACCAATGAGGGGGGTTGTTATTGGTCCATTGACACCAATGAGGTTGGCATTTTTTGTGTCCATTCCCATCAGTGATGGGGGATATTATTGCTTCCACTGACACCAATGATGGGGGTTATTATTGGTCCATGATACCAATAATGGGGCTTATTCTTGCATCCACTGTCACCATTGATGGGGCTTATTCTAGTGTCCACTGACACCAATGATGGGGTAATGTGTCCACTGACACCAATGATGGGGTAATGTGTCCACTGACACCAATGATGGGGTAATGTGTCCACTGACACCAATGATGGGGTAATGTGTCCACGGACACCAATGATGGGGTAATGTGTCCACTGACACCAATGATGGGGTAATGTGTCCACTGACACCAATGATGGCGGTTATTATTGTGTCCACTGACACCAATGATGGGAGTTATTCTTGCATCCACTGATACCAATGATGGGGGTTTTTATTGGATCCACTGACACCAATGTTGGTTATTCTTGCGTCCACTGACGCCAATGATAGGGTAATTATTGCGTCCACTGACAGCAATGATGGGGGTTATTATTGTGTCCACTGACACCAATGATGGGGGTTATAATTCTGCCCACTGACACCAATGATGGGAGTTATTCTTGCATCCACTGATACCAATGATGGGGGTTTTTATTGGATCCACTGACACCAATGAGGGGGGCAATTTTTTCGTCCATTGACATCAATGATGGGAGTTATTATTGCTTCCACTGACACCAATGATGGGGGTTTTTATTGCGTCCACGGACACCAATGATGGGGGTTATTATTGCGTCCACTGACATCAATGATGGGGGTTATTATTGCGTCCACTAACACCAAAGATGGGGGTTATAATTCTGCCCACTGAGACCAATGATGGGAGTTATTCTTGCATCCACTGACACCAATGATGGAGGTTTTTATTGGATCCACTGACACCAATGAGGGGGGGTTGTTATTGGTCCATTGACACCAATGAAGGGGGCAATTTTTTCGTCCATTGACATCAATGATGGGAGTTATTATTGCTTCCACTGACACCAATGATGGGGGTTATAATTGCGTCCACTGACACCAATGATGGGGGTTATTATTGCGTCCACTGACACCAATGATGGGGGTTATTATTGCGTCCACGGACACCAATGACGGGGGTTATTATTGCGTCCACTGACACCAATGACGGGGGTTATTATTGCGTCCACTGACACCAATGACGGGGGTTATTATTGCGTCCACTGACACCAATGATGGGGGTTATTATTGTGTCCACTGACATCAATGATGGGGGTTATTATTGCGTCCACTGACACCAATGATGGGGGTTATTACGTCCACTGACACCAAAGATGGGGGTTATAATTCTGCCCACTGACACCAATGATGGGAGTTATTCTTGCATCCACTGACACCAATGAGGGGGGTTGTTATTGGTCCATTGACACCAATGAGGTTGGCATTTTTTGTGTCCATTCCCATCAGTGATGGGGGATATTATTGCTTCCACTGACACCAATGATGGGGGTTATTATTGGTCCATGATACCAATAATGGGGCTTATTCTTGCATCCACTGTCACCATTGATGGGGCTTATTCTAGTGTCCACTGACACCAATGATGGGGTAATGTGTCCACTGACACCAATGATGGGGTAATGTGTCCACTGACACCAATGATGGGGTAATGTGTCCACTGACACCAATGATGGGGTAATGTGTCCACTGACACCAATGATGGGGTAATGTGTCCACTGACACCAATGATGGGGTAATGTGTCCACTGACACCAATGATGGGGTAATGTGTCCACTGACACCAATGATGGGGTAATGTGTCCACTGACACCAATGATGGGGTAATGTGTCCACTGACACCAATGATGGGGTAATGTGTCCACTGACACCAATGATGGCGGTTATTATTGTGTCCACTGACACCAATGATGGCGGTTATTATTGCGCTTACTAACACCACTGATGGGGGTGGTTATTGTGCCTACTGACACCAAATATGGGGGTTATAATTGCATCCACTTACACCAATGATGAGGGTAATTATTGGATCCAGTTACACCAATGATGGGGGTTATTCTTGCATCCACTGACATCAATGATGGGGGTTATTCTTGCATCCACTGACATCAATGATGGGGGTTATTCTTGCATCCACTGACATCAATGATGGGGGTTATTCTTGCATCCACTGACATCAATGATGGGAGTTTCTATTGGATCCAGTGACACCAGTGATGGGGGTAATTATTGTGTCCACTGACACCAATGATGGGGGTTAGTATTGGTCCACAGACACCAATGATGGGTGTTATTGGTCCACAGACACCAATGATGGGTGTTATTTGTGCAACCAATGATGGGGGTTATTCTTGCGTCCGCGGTCTCCAAGGAGTGGGGTAATTTTAGTGTCCTCTGTCACAATGATGGGGCTTTTTATTGGATTCACTGACACCAATGATGGGGTTATTATTGGTCCACTGACACCAATTATGTGTGTTATTCTTGCATCAACTAACACCAATGATGGGGGTTATTCGTGCATCCAATGACACCAATGGTGGGGTTATTCTTTTGTCCACTGTCTCCAAGGATTGGGGTAATTTTAGTGTCCTCGGCCACCAATTATGGGGGTTATTAGCCCAACGATGGTGGTTATTATTGGTCCACTGACATCAATGGGGTTATTCTTGCATCAACTGACACAGATGGGGGTTATTGGCCCACTGACACCAATGATGGGTATTATTCTTGCATCCAATGATGGGTATTATTCTTGCATCCAATGATGGGTATTATTCTTTTATCCAATGACACCAATGATGGGGGTTATTATTGGCCCACTGACACCAATGACATGGGTTATTATTGCGTCCACTGACACCAATGACATGGGTTATAATTGCGTCCACTGACACCAATGACATGGGTTATAATTGCGTCCACTGACACCAATGACATGGGTTATAATTGCGTCCACTGACACCAATGACATGGGTTATTATTGCGTCCACTGACACCAATGACATGGGTTATTATTGCGTCCACTGACACCAATGACATGGGTTATTATTGCGTCCACTGACACCAATGACATGGGTTATTATTGCGTCCACTGACACCAATGACATGGGTTATTATTGCGTCCACTGACACCAATGACATGGGTTATTATTGCGTCCACTGACACCAATGACATGGGTTATTATTGCGTCCACTGACACCAATGACATGGGTTATTATTGCGTCCACTGACACCAATGACATGGGTTATTATTGCGTCCACTGACACCAATGACATGGGTTATTATTGCGTCCACTGACACCAATGACATGGGTTATTATTGCGTCCACTGACACCAATGACATGGGTTATTATTGCGTCCACTGACACCAATGACATGGGTTATTATTGCGTCCACTGACACCAATGACATGGGTTATTATTGCGTCCACTGACACCAATGACATGGGTTATTATTGCGTCCACTGACACCAATGACATGGGTTATTATTGCGTCCACTGACACCAATGACATGGGTTATTATTGCGTCCACTGACACCAATGACATGGGTTATTATTGCGTCCACTGACACCAATGACATGGGTTATTATTGCGTCCACTGACACCAATGACATGGGTTATTATTGCGTCCACTGACACCAATGACATGGGTTATTATTGCGTCCACTGACACCAATGACATGGGTTATTATTGCGTCCACTGACACCAATGACATGGGTTATTATTGCGTCCACTGACACCAATGACATGGGTTATTATTGCGTCCACTGACACCAATGATGTTTTTTTTTTTATTGGATCCATTGATGGGTGTTCTTATTGCATCCACTGACACCAATGATGGGGGTTATTATTGGTGCACTAACGCCAATGATGGGGGTTAATGTTGCGTCCACTGATCAATCATGGGTTATTCTTGCATCCACTGACACCAATGAAGGGCGTTATTCTTGCATCCACTGACATCAATGATGGGGGTAATTATTGATCCACTGACAGCAATGATGGGGGTTATTATTGGTCCATTGACACAAATGATGGGGGTTATTCTTGCATCAACTGACAGCAATGATGAGGGTTATTCTTGCATCAACTGACACCAATGATGAGGGTTATTATTGGCCCACTGACACCAATGATGGGGGTTATTATTGCATCCACTGGCACCAATGGCGGGGGTTATTATTGAGTCCACTGACACCAATCATGGGTATTATTCTTGCATCCTAAGATGGGTGTTATTATTGCGTCCATTGACACCAATGATGGGGGTTATTATTGCATCCACTGACACTAATGTTGGGGGTCATTGCATCCACTGACACCAATGATGGAAGTTATAATTGCATCCACTGACACCAATGATGGAAGTTATAATTGCATCCACTGACACCAATGATGGGGGTTATAATTGCATCCACTTAAACCGATGATGGGGGTTATTCTTGTGTCGACTGACATCTATGATGGGGTTATTATTGCGTCCACTGACACCAATGATGGGGGTTATAATTGCATCCACTGACACCAATGATGGGGGTTATTCTTGTGTCGACTGACATCTATGATGGGGTTATTATTGCGTCCACTGACACCAATGATGGGGGTTATTCTTGCATCCAATGACACCAATTCTTTCATCCACTGTCTCCAAGGATTGGGGTAGTTTTAGTGTCCTCCGCCACCAATGATGGTTTTTTTTTGCCCACTTACACCAATGATGGGGATTATTATTGGCCCACTGACACTAATGATGGGTATTATTCTTGCATCCAATAATGGGTGTTGTTATTGCATCCAGTGACACCAATGATGGGGGTTTATATTGATCCACTGACACCAATGATAGGGATTATTTTTGCATTCAATGATGGGTTTTTTTATTGATCCACTGACACCAATGATGGGGGTTATTTTTGCATCAACTGTCACAAATGATGGGGGTTATTATTGGTGCACTGACACCAATGATGGGTGTTGTTGTTGCGTCTACTGATCAATCATGGGGTTATTATTGCATCCACTGACCCCAATGAAGGGGGTTATTGCAACCACTGACACCAATGATGGGGGTTACTGTTGCGTCCACTGGCACCAATGACGGGGGGTTATTTATTCCACTGACAACAATCATGGGTATTATTCTTGCATCCAAAGATGGGTGTTATTGCGTCCATTGACACCAATGATGGGGGTTATTGCGTCTACTGACACCAATGATGGGGGTTATTATTGCATTCATTGACACCAATGATGGGGGTTATTATTCCGTCTACTGACACAAATGTTGCAGGTTATTGCGTCCACTGATACCAATGATGGGGGTTATTATTGCATCCATGGACACCAATGATGGGGGTTATTATTGCGTCCACTGACACCAATGATGGGTGTTATAATTGCATCCACTTAAACCGATGATGGGGGTTATTGGACCCATTGATACCAATGATGGGAGCGGTTCTTGCATGCACTGACACTAATGGCGGGAGTTATTCTTGCATCCACTGACATTAATGATGAGGGTTATTTTTGTGTCGACTGACATCAGTGATGGGGGTTATTGTTGCGTCCAATGACACCAATTATTTCGTCCACTGGCTCCAAGGATTGGGGTAGTTTTAGTGTCCTCCGCCACCAATGATGGGGGTTATTGGCCCACTGACACCAATGATGGGTATTATTCTTGCATCCAATGCTGGGTGTTATTGCATCCACTGACGGGGATTATTATTGGTGCACTGATGCCAATGATGGGGGTTATTATTGGTGCACTGATGCCAATGATGGGGGTTATTATTGGTGCACTGACGCCAATGATGGGGGTTATTCTTGGCCCACTGACACCAATGATGGGGGTTATTATTGCATCCATTTACGGGGATTATTGCGTCCACTGACACTAATGTTGGGGGTTATTGTGTCCACTGACACCAATGATGGGGGTTATTTGCCCACTTACACCAATGACGTGGGTTATTATTGCATCCACTGACACCAATGACGTGGGTTATTATT
This sequence comes from Staurois parvus, assembly GCF_062004578.1. NCBI lineage: Eukaryota > Metazoa > Chordata > Amphibia > Anura > Ranidae > Staurois > Staurois parvus. The sequence continues at coordinate 202,656 of NW_028319349.1, forward strand.
GCATCCACTGACACCAATGATGGGGGTTATTATTGATCCACTGACACCAATGATAGGGATTATTTTTGCGACCAATGATGGGTTTTGTTATTGATCCACTGACACCAATGATGGGTTTTTTTTATTGATCCACTGACACCAACGATGAGGGTTATTGGTGCACTGACACCAATGATGGGGGTTATTGTTGCGTCCACTGGCACCAATGATGGGGGTTATAATTGCATCCATTTAAACCGATGATGGGGGTTATTTGCCCACTTACACCAATGATGGGGGTTATTATTGGCCCACTGACACCAATGACGTGGGTTATTATTGCATCCACTGACACCAATGATGGGGATTATTTTTGCGACCAATGATGGGTTTTTTTATTGATCCACTGACACCAACGATGAGTGTTATTGGTGCACTGACACCAATGATGGGGGTTATTGTTGCGTCCACTGACACCAATGAAGGGGGTGATTGCAACCACTTACACCAATGATGGGGGGTAATTATTGATCCACTGACAGCAATGATGGGGGTTATTTTTGCATCAACTGTCACAAATGATGGGGGTTGTTGCGTCCACTGATCAATCATGGAGTTATTATTGCATCCACTGACCCCAATGAAGGGGGTTATTGTTGTGCCCACTGGCACCAATCATGGGTATTATTCTTGCATCCAAAGATGGGTGTTATCGCATCCATTGACACCAATGATGGGGGTTATTATTGCGTCCACTGACACCAATGATGGGGGTTATAATTGCATCCATTTAAACCGATGATGGGGGTTATTGGACTCATTGACACCAATGATGGGGGCGGTTATTGCATGCACTGACACCAATGACAAGAGTTATTCTTACATCCACTGACACCAATGATGAGGTTATTTTTGTGTCGACTGACATCAGTGATGGGGGTTATTATTGCGTCCACTGACACCAATGATGGGGATTATTCTTGCATCCAATGACACCAATTCTTTCGTCTACTGGCTCCAAGGATTGGGGTAGTTTGTGTCCGCCACCAATGATGGGGGTTATTGGTCCACTGACACCAATGATGGGGGTTATTATTGGCCCACTGACACCAATGATGGGTATTTATTCTTGCATCCAATGACGGGGATTATTATTACATCCACTGACACCAATGATGGGTATTATTTTTTCATCCAATGACACCAATGATAGGGGTTATTATTGGCCCACTGACACCAATGATGGGGGTTATTGGCCCACTGACACCAATGATGGGGGTTATTATTGTGTGCACTGACACTAATGATGGGTATTATTCGTGCATCCAATGATATGGGTTATTATTGATACACTGACAACAAAGATAGGGATTATTTTTGCATCCAATGATGGGTTTTTTTATTGATCCACTGACACCAATGATGGTTTTTTTTTTATTGATTCACTGACGCCAATGATGGGGGTTATTATTGGTCCATTGACGCCAATGATGGGGGTTATTATTGGTCCATTGACGCCAATGATGGGGGTTATTATTGGTCCATTGATGCCAATGATGGGGGTTATTATTGGTCCATTGATGCCAATGATGGGGATTATTATTGTGTCCACTGACACCAATGATGGGAATTATTCTTTCTTTCAATGACGTGGGTTATTGCGTCCACTGACACGAATGATGAGTATTATTCTTGCATCCAATGATGGGTGTTATTATTGCATCCACTGACACCAATGATGGGGGTTATTATTGGTGCACTGATGCCAATGATGGGGGTTATTATTGGTGCACTGATGCCAATGATGGGGGTTATTATTGGTGCACTGACGCCAATGATGGGGGTTATTTTTGGTCCATTGATGCCAATGATGGGGGTTATTATTGGTGCATTGACGCCAATGATGGGGGTTATTATTGGTGCATTGACGCCAATGATGGGGGTTATTATTGGTGCATTGACGCCAATGATGGGGGTTATTATTGGTGCACTGACACCAATGATGGGGGTTATTATTGGTGCACTGACGCCAATGATGGGGGTTATTATTGGTGCACTGACGCCAATGATGGGGGTTATTATTGGTGCACTGACGCCAATGATGGGGGTTATTATTGGTGCACTGACGCCAATGATGGGGGTTATTATTGGTGCACTGACGCCAATGATGGGGGTTATTATTGGTGCACTGACGCCAATGATGGGGGTTATTATTGGTGCACTGACGCCAATGATGGGGGTTATTATTGGTGCACTGACGCCAATGATGGGGGTTATTGGTGCACTGACGCCAATGATGGGGGTTATTGGTGCACTGACGCCAATGATGGGGGTTATTATTGGTGCACTGACGCCAATGATGGGGGTTATAATTGGTGCACTGACGCCAATGATGGGGGTTATTATTGGTGCACTGACGCCAATGATGGGGGTTATAATTGGTGCACTGACGCCAATGATGGGGGTTATTATTGGTGCATTGACGCCAATGATGGGGGTTATTATTGGTGCAGTGACACTAATGGGGGTTATTATTGGTGCAGTGACACTAATGGGGTTATTGTTGCGTCCACTGACACCAATGAAGGGGGTGATTGCAACCACTTACACCAATGATGGGGGGTAATTATTGATCCACTGACAGCAATGATGGGGGTTATTTTTGCATCAACTGTCACAAATGATGGGGGTTATTATTGGTGCACTGACACCAATGATAGGGGTTATTGCATGAACTAACACCAATGATGGGGGTTGTTATTATTGGCCCACTGACACCAATGAAGGGCGTTATTCTTGCATCCATTGACATCAATGATGGGGGTTATTATTGATCCACTGACACCAATGATAGGGATTATTCTTGCATCCAATGATACCAATGATTTTTTTTTTATTGGATCTGACACCATTGATGGGGGTTATTCTTGCATCGACACGGTCATGGAAATTTTGTATTGTTGGTTGAACTTTAAATGTGTCATATATGAGCGTTATTCATATGTCTCTCGTGTGGCTTAATTAAAGCTCTGAAGGCTGCAATTGCGCCATGCACATGTACAATGTATGTATTACAGTACTCAGCTCAGTAATGGATGAGATAGCAGATCTGCGCTTATAGATCGGCGTGTATACCACCACGGCATTCGATGCGAATGCCGCCGGCGGTCCGCGGGCCTGTATCCACATATCAGCAGCATAGTACCACATGGATTTCATAACGCAAGGCGCCAAGCAGTGTGAAGTCCGCGTGTAGGCTTATGTATATCTTACAACCCATTACCGACCTGAAACTGTAACTGGATGGATGTGTTTTAATAAAGATCGTATCGGGCCCATCCAGGTACAGACTGATGTTCCTAGGGAATGATTGTACAAAGAATTTACATACCAATAGGAGCTAGTAGGACAGGAAGTCTGCTGACCTCAGAGGGCTCATGGGGGGAAGGGGAGGAAGTCTGCTGACCTCATGGGGGGAAGGGGAGGAAGTCTGCTCACCTCAGAGGGCTCATGGGGGGAAGGGGAGGAAGTCTGCTGACCTCATGGGGGGAAGGGGAGGAAGTCTGCTCACCTCAGAGGGCTCATGGGGGAGGACCAGTGATAGATAATAGGAAAGGCTATGCTCCAATCGGAATGTACATCCTGTGTATAGGCACTCCCCATTGCATTGTTCTGTGGGAGGGGATTGACCTTATTCATGTGGGGGGCATGTGTGTGCTCGTAATAAAACCAGAGGCTGAGAATGAAAATTTTCTCTATGTGAATTCAACCATCAACCTAAGAGTGTCGTGTGATCATTTCCAGGTATAGGGAGCTCCATTCCCCACATCTCAACAGAAGCTAACCCAGTTGGATGGGCAGGAATCGTGTAGTTTAGCTGCAGTCGTGGTAAGCGAGATTCGCACAGCTTTATGGGGGATTTTTGCGCATCCAACTGCGAGTACTCACGGTAAGGAGAAATTCGTTAAAGCAAATTTCCAAGACAACACCAATGATAGGGGTTATTATTGGTGTGCAGACGCTAATGATGAGGGTTATTATTGGTGCACTGATGCCAATGATGGGGGTTATTATTGCATCCACTGACACTAATGATGGGTATTATTCTTGCATCCAATGATGGGTGTTATTATTGCATCCACTGACACCAATGACGGGGGTTATTATTGATCCACTGACACCAATGATGGGTATTATTCTTTCATCCAATGATGGGTGTTATTGCATCTACTGACAGAAATGATGGGTATTATTCTTGCATCCAATGATGGGTGTTATTATTGCATCCACTGACACCAATGATGAGGGTTATTATTGGTGCACTGACACTAATGATGGGGGTTATTATTGGTGCACTGACACTAATGATGGGGGTTATTATTGGTGCACTGACGCCAATGATGGGGGTTATTTTTGGTCCATTGATGCCAATGATGGGGGTTATTATTGGTGCACTGACACCAATGATGGGGGTTATTATTGGTGCACTGACACCAATGATGGGGGTTATTATTGGTGCACTGACACCAATGATGGGGGTTATTATTGGTGCACTGACACCAATGATGGGGGTTATTATTGGTGCACTGACACCAATGATGGGGGTTATTATTGGTGCACTGACACCAATGATGGGGGTTATTATTGGTGCACCGACACCAATGATGGGGGTTATTGCATCCACTGACACCAATGATGGGTATTATTCTTGCATCCAATGATGGGTGTTATTGCATCCACTGATACCAATGATGGGGGTTTTTATTGGTGTACTGACGCCAATGATGGGGGTTTTTATTGGTGCACTGACGCCAATGATGGGGGTTTTTATTGGTGCACTGACGCCAATGATGGGGGTTATTTTTGGTCCATTGATGCCAATGATGGGGGTTATTATTGGTGCATTGACGCCAATGATGGGGGTTATTATTGGTGCACTGACACCAATGATGGGGGTTATTATTGGTGCACTGACACCAATGATGGGGGTTATTATTGGTGCACTGACACCAATGATGGGGGTTATTATTGGTGCACTGACACCAATGATGGGGGTTATTATTGGTGCACTGACACCAATGATGGGGGTTATTATTGGTGCACTGACACCAATGATGGGGGTTATTATTGGTGCACTGACACCAATGATGGGGGTTATTATTGGTGCACCGACACCAATGATGGGGGTTTTTATTGGTGCACTGACGCCAATGATGGGGGTTTTTATTGGTGCACTGACGCCAATGATGGGGGTTTTTATTGGTGCACTGACGCCAATGATGGGGGTTTTTATTGGTGCACTGACGCCAATGATGGGGGTTATTGTTGCGTCCACTGACACCAATGAAGGGGGTTAATTATTGATCCACTGACAGCAATGATGGGGGGTAATTATTGATCCACTGACAGCAATGATGGGGGTTATTTTTGCATCAACTGTCACAAATGATGGGGGTTATTATTGGTCCGCTGACACAAATAATGGGAGAATTCTGTGGGTGGAGAACACCCCAGTCGCAGGTGATTGGTTGGCAGTGAGAGCTTTCTTTCATGTTTCTACCAATGCTGAGCTCCTCCCTATGCCTGGTACCTATTGAAACCCCTCCCCCCCTCCCCAAATCTCACCTTGTGACCCCCCATAGAAGGCAATGTCTGGAGTGCATATATCGCCTCAGCTCTCGCCTTCTCCACCTCCAGTGACCCAAACCCCTCAGCACCTTCTCATCCCCGCCTAGGCTGCCTCATGACTACGAGGTACAATAAATTTCTTCAATCTGCGCTCCATGCCTCGGTGTGTCCGCAGCCCAGCGAAGCGGAAACTGGAAGTGGGAAGGCGCTCAGAGTGAGATGCGCATTGAGAGCGCTTTTTTGGCGGGAAAGTGAATATTCCGTGCCGTCTGTGAATGTACACGGTGTTTGTCCCCTTGTCTTTCCATATACAGTTGGGTCAGATGACTACAAGTCCCAGCGTGGTCTGAAAGCCACATCCAGCCTTCCCCTGGGACCCGGTGGGGGCGCACTCCCCCCAGGATGACTTCTGCGACTGGAGTCTGCACGGGGGAATTACCTTCCCTTTGTTATGTCTGGTGAACCTGGTTTTGGATAAATATGTGGAGAGTCGGGGGGAATCAGAGCAGGTGAATTGCCCATCTACCAGCGTTGTAAAATACAAGTCTGATTAGATTTGGAAAGGTCTCCAATATTCCTCGCGTACCTGTTTATGGTGAAGAGTGTCAATGTTGGGTGTAGTCACCTTTGCACAAGGGTGGTGAAGATTGCAGTTTTGCCATAAACATGACCAGGACGATCGATTTAACTTTGTAATTAAAATCTTTGCCTACAGCTGTTCCAGGTCTAGACTCATAAGGCCAAACGTGCTCATAAAACCAACCAATCGGATTGCTCGACACCTGGTCAATAGGAAAAGGTGTATATTAGGGGAGGTTTTTTTGGCTGAGTGGGGAGAGGAGAAAGTGGGGCCTATGAGGGTTTCTGATGACTGCATGAGTATTCTGGGCACCCCGTCATCTGCCTGGTCTGTACCTCTGTGTTATGAATTGTTGCTGAGCTGATTAAATGCATCTCTCTGGAAAAAGAACTGTTAGACTAGTTGCTGCGGGAAAATACATTTTATAAATACACTCATCCTCCCTAATTGATATATGACAACAGGGTGGAGCCTGTCACCTGGGGGGGGGGGGGAGTGGTTGAAGCTTCTCATGTGGAGGGAGGGGTGGAGCCGCTCACCTGGAGGGAGGGGGGTGGACCCTGTCACTTGGGGGGGAGGGGGATGGATACCATCACTTGGAGAGGGGGATGGATACCGTCACTTGGAGAGGGGGGGAGGGGGATGGATACCGTCACTTGGAGAGGGGGGGAGGGGGATGGATACCGTCACTTGGAGAGGAAGGGGGGATGGATACCGTCACTTGAGGGGGGGTAGGGGGACCATCACTTGGGGGGGGGGGAGGGGGATGGAGACCGTCACTTGGAGATGGGGGGGAGGGGGATGGAGACTGTCACTTGGGGGAGGGGGTTTTAGCCTGTAGAAATGATTAAATAAAAAAAAAAAAAAATCTACTTGTGTGAGAGACTTGTCGCGGTCCCAATCTGCTTGTCCTGATAAAAGCGATAATCCCAGACTGAAAAATGCAAAGGGTCGGTGTTCTCATGTCCGAGGCTTTAAAAATCAGAGAGGCTTTATGGTGATTCATGTTTTTTTGCTAGACAATTTCTTAGAACTCCCAAACTTTTTTTTTTTTTTTTTTTTTTTTTTTTTTTTAATGTGAACTTCCCCTATGACAGCAATAGGCATGTGACAGGTACTCTTTTTATGGAGGGATCTGCGGCCAATAAGACCCCAGATCTCTCCTCTGCCCTGAATAGCATTTGATCACACCAAGATCAGCCGTTTTTAAAAATGGTGCCATTCCCATCCTGGAAAGTGAGGCATGCTCATCGCTTCCTGTTTCCTGACTGAGCAGTGCTGGCCTCTGTCCGCCTCTATGATCAGCAGGCAGAAGCGGCTGCTGGGTGTTCAGGTGTCCCGGATTGGACAGGCTCTCTCCCCCCTCCCACTGGATGGAACTCGGACAGTACAAGGCTGCAGATGACAATCAATTATAACAATAAAAATTAAATCTCAAATACATAAAATGAAAAATATATAATAATATCCACATAATAATCAGATAATAAAAATATATATATTTAATTTTGTTGGTAACATTATTTTGTTTCAAAATTTTTTTTAAACATCTGCAGATAACAACAATAATCAGATTACAACAACAAAAATATGTACAAATAGAAAACAATAAAAATCAAAATATATGCAAATAAATAAAAATAGATATTTTATAAAAATACAATAAAATATTCAATAAAAATAGTTTAATACATAAAATAATCTGCATAGAACAATTAATAATAAACAAGATTAATTTTTAAATACAAAATTTAAAAAAAATAAAAAAAAATTAAAACACACACTATATTGCCAAAAGTATTGGGCCGCCTGCCTTTCCAAGCACATGACCTTTAATGGCCCCCCAGTCTTAGTCCGTAGGGTTCAATATTGAGTTGGCCCCGCCCTTTGCAGCTATAACAGCTTCAACTCTTCTGGGAAGGCCGTCCACAAGGTTTAGGAGGGTGTCTATGGGAAGGTTGGACCATTCTTCCAGAAGCACATTTGTGAGGTCAGGCACTGATGTCGGGGGAGGAGGCCTGGCTCACAGTCTCCGCTCTAATTCATCCCAAAGGTGTTCTATGGGGTTGAGGTCAGGACTCTGTGCAGGTCAGTCAAGTTCCTCCACCCCAAACTGGCTCCTCCATGTCTTTATGGACCTTGCTTTGTGCACTGGTGGGCAGTCATGTTGGAACAAGAAGGGGCCATCCCCAAACTGTTACCACAAAGTTGGGAGAATGAAATTGTCCAAAATGCCGCCTTAAGAGCTTCCTTCACTGGAACTAGGGGGCCAAGCCCAACCCCTGAAAAACAGCCCCACACTTACTCCCCCTTCCACCAAACTTTACACTGGGCACAATGCAGTCAGGCAAGTACCATTCTCCTGGCAACTGCCAAACCCAGACACGTCCAAGGGATTGCCAGACAGAGAAGCGTGATTGGTCACTCCAGAGAACACGTCTCCCCTGCTCTAGAGTCCAGTGGCGGCATGCTTTACACCACAGCATCCGACGCTTTGCATTGCACTTGATGGAAGGCTTGGATGCAGCTGCTCGGCCATGGAAACCCATTCCATGAAGCTCTCTACGCACTGTTGTTGGGCTCATCTGAAGGCCACACCAAGTTTGAGGATCTTTAGCTATTGACTCTGCAGACAGTTGGTGACTTCTGTGCGCTTCAGCATGCGCTGACCCCGCCCTGTCATGTGACGTGGCCTACCACTTGGTGGCTGAGTTGCTGTTGTTCCCAGTTGCTTCCACTTTGTTATAATCCCACTAACAGTTGAGCGTGGAATATTTAGTGGCCAGGAAATGTCACGGATGGACTTATTGCACAGGTGACCACCTATCACGGGACCATGCTTGGACTCACTGAGCTCCTGAGAGCGACCCATTCTTTCACCAATGTTTGTAGAAGCAGTCTGCATGCCTAGGGGCTTGATTGTATACACCTGTGTCCATGGAGGGGATTGGAACACCTGAATCACATGATTTGGATGGGGGGGGGCAATACTTTTGGAAATATAGTGTATATATCAATATATTGTGCAGATAACTGAAATCAGATAATGATTACAACAATAAATAAAATTATAAATAGAAAATTGGAGGAGGAGGTTGGAGCCTGTCACCTGGGGAGGGGTGTAAGGGGGGTATGCAGCCTGTCACCTTGGGGGGTGGGGGTTGGAGTCTGTCATCTGGCGGGCAGGGGAGAGGAGGTTGGAGCCTCACCTGAGCAGGGGGTTAGGTTGCAGTGTATCTGGGAGTGTCATGTGGGTTTCCTGCGCTCTCCCATAGACTTTCACTAGATCTGGTGATTTTGGTGTTTTCTGAGAGCACACAAGAGATGCAGCATGCTGGAGCTTTGTTGCGTTTTCAGAAAACACTAAAATCGGCAAAACTAATGGAAGTCTATAGGAGAGCGCAGGACACGCACATGAATGCCGCGGCTACACTGCGCTGTGTGAAAGGGACCTAATAGTATGCCGTACAGCACTGTTGTAAGTCATCAGCAAACGTTGGGGCACCTCTAGGAATTGTTAGCAGAAACTTTCCAGGCTTAACCCCTTCAGCTCCGGAAGATTTTACCCCTTTCATGACCAGGCCTTCCTTTGCAGTTCGGCACTGCACTACTTTAACTTCTAATTGCGCAGTCATGCAAAGCTGTACCCAACCAAAGTTTGTCATTTTCTCACACAAATGGAGCTTTCTTTTGGTGGTATTTGATCACCGCTGAGTTTTTTTATTTGTTTGCAATATAAATAAAAAATTACTGCTCATTTTGAAAAAAAAAAAAATAATTTTTGATCTGCTATAATTCACACCCAATAAAAATATAGTGGGACTGTGATAGTACGGTGGGCAGACACTGACACTTTGTGGGAACCGGCTAACTGCCACTGACATCTCCACTGACATGAACAGTCATCAGTGCTAATAATATACACTGTCACTGTACTGGCTGGGAAAGGGTTAACATCTATGGGTATTCAAAGGGTTACTTGTGTGCTGTGTTACGTGTTTACTGTGTGCTGTTTTTTGCTGTTTTATATTACCTTTGCCGGAAGACCAAAACCCGGCACATTGCCGCTGTCAGGGCAGAGCTCTGTGTTGTTTGCAATCACAGAGCTTTGTCCTGTCATTCAATCGGCCGATCCCAGCTATAAATAATTGGCCGCTGATCGGCTCGTGCTGTAACCAATCACAGCATATCCGGGGCGGCGGGTGCACACACTCCCCCCCCCCCCCCGACACGGAAGAGCTAGAGCACATATCAGATACGTGATCCAGCCCAGAGCGGCCGCCCTGCAGCAGTATATCTGCGTGGGGCGCTCTGCAAGCGGTTGATTAACTTACATTGCTGCAGAACCCGTGTGAGTTGATTACTTCTTCCCTGAAATAATGGGGGCGCTCTACAATCTTTTGGCAGGTAGTGTACGTTTTAAAACATTAAAAATAAAAGTTCATGCTGAATAAAGAAGCAGTTCACTTTAAAAAAAATTATTAAATAAATAAATGCATTTCTAGTTGTAGGTAAAAAAAAAGAGCATTTATTATATTTTTACATTCCAGTCTGCAATGCATTGTACCTGTGATCAGCAGATTGCGGGTGCAATGCCTGGATCCTGCAGACTGTTGGTAAGCTGTCTGTACCTCCTACCAGCAGGAAGCATCATTGGACTGAGAATGCGCACCAGCCACGCCTCCTACCAGCAGGAAACATCATTGGACTATGAGAATGCTCACCAGCCACACCTCCTACCAGCAGGAAGCATCATTGGACTATGAGAATGCGCACCAGCCACGCCTCCTACCAGCAGGAAGCCTCATTGGACTATGAGAATGCTCACCAGCCACACCTCCTACCAGCAGGAAGCATCACTGGACTATGAAAATGCTCACCAGCCACACCTCCTACCAGCAGGAAACGTCATTGGACTATGAGAATGCTCACCAGCCACACCTCCTACCAGCAGGAAACGTCATTGGACTATGAGAATGCTCACCAGCGCCCTCACAGTCCATTGAGAACTACAAGCCGTCTGCTGCAATGGCTGATCTTACTTGTAGGCGTTCATTCACAGGAAGCTGAATGAATGACGAGGCTGTGTGGGCGGAGTTGAACTGTGACAGTGGGTGCTGGGAGGAGATCCCTGGCCTGCTGTCACAGGGAGGGGGGATCGGGAGGGAGAGGAGGCAGCAGCTGGAACATGTTACATGTTCCACCCTAAATATGTGTGGAACATGTAACATGTTCCAGAAGGTGAACTTTTCCCATACAATTCAGCAATACCCTGCTCTGCACATGCTCAGTTGCTCTTGATTTTTAGACAATGTGCCAAAAATCAGAGTCATTAGAGGCCAATCTTCTGACAGCCTAATTACTGCTGCTCAGGGGCTCTGGGCTTCAGCAAAATGGCCGCCTGCAGCAAGAATACACAGGATCATTGCTGGAGGCCATTTACAGCACACACTCATTTTAGCAGCATAATTAATATAGACAGTATATTGCTTGTTAAAGAACGTTCTATTTTATCAAGTTGTTATTAGTAAAGATCCGCTTTTCTAGACTGACAATGTACCTGTCCAAATATGCCACCTGTGCTCCTTCATCCAGAGTGGGGGCACTCTAATACAGGTAGGTGTGTTACTGGGCAGACTAAAAAAAAAAGAAAACCAATGCAGCCTCCATATGTAATGATTGGTAAGCTGCAATACTGTATGCTACATGTATGGTTTTGGGTTTAATACCAGCGGTGCACCGAAATGAAAATTCTGGTGCCGAAACCGAAATTCAGGATGCACTTGGCGGAAAATCCGAAACATTTTTTTTTTTTTTTTTAATTTAACGAATGTGACTGGCAATTTTGCATTGAAGTCAATGAAGACTCAACTGTGTATGAAAGACTATGAGATGCAATTTTGTATTGTGTGCCATTTTTTTATGTCATTTTTGATTTCTGCATTTGAAAAAAAATAACTATTTGATGACTCCATTATTATTGTCAGTGCCGCTCTAAATTGCACAAGTGACACACCGCTCCCCGTCCTGTAAATTTTTCAATGGTGGTAATATCTCAGGGTTCCCATATTTGTCCAGTCTGCCAACCAACCACAGTATGTTCTGTTCATCCTTTTTACTATGAAGGGCTCACACTTGGCATCTTTGTTCTGTACATTCCCTATTCAACACTACCACATTATGCACTTTGTAAGTCATCTCAGACTCTAACCACACCCCTTTAAGCCACGCCCAGTATTTAGTGCAATTTAAACCACACCCACTTTTCAGCACTACCTTCTCCTTTCCTCTGTGTCTAGGGCCCAATTTGTAATCCTGCACACAGGCCACTGATTTCCGTAAACACCTCTGCTTCAGACCACAAAAAAAAGTGAATTCTTATGCAAGTCTAGAAGACGTGTCCAAAGTCAGCTGAGTGGTACACACATCTCCAGTATTGGGGAGAAATCTCCACCTCTGGCATCAAATAAATTCAAAGCAGATTAAAATGGATCAATCTCTCCCTACTAGCAACTGACTGAAAAGGGATCTTCCCACATATCTTCCCAGTCTTCATCATCATAATCTGGAACGTCCGCCTGCCATTTGAAATGAAGACTCCATTCCAGTGTGAACAGAAGGCATGAAGGCCTTCTAAATCTCAGATAATGGTTTAGATTTGGAAGGTTCCCACAGTAAGATCTCTGTAACGTACTAGGAGCGCAGAGAGAGAGCACACGGAACCGGAAGTGCAGGCATTTATTGGGGAGTATTTCGGGGTACAGGCAATAGAATAGCTAGTCCACAGATCCACACAAGACACAGTAAAGTTCTCAGGATGGCAATATGGGACAACGGGGCCCGATAGTCCACAGGCTTCAACAGGACAGAGTGGCGGAGGTTCCATGGGAATTGGAGTTCATGGGGAGAATTGGGCTCTCCCAATCCCAGTCTTTCGGGCAGCATGGGGATAATCCAATTACTGGATGCGGGGAGCAGGACACGGGAGGGTTACAGTCCACACAGGGTCAATCCACACAGGTAGCGAAGGGTTACGCCTGCACAGGGGAGGGATCCAGGCAGCAGGCTCACAGGCAGCAAAGGGTTAAGTCCACCAGGCTCATGGGCAAGAAACGGTTAATCCCACAGAAGGGAAAAATCTAGGCAGTGAAGGGTTAGTGAGAGGAGGGTGGTTGGCTCAGTGAGGAGGTGTGACCGTAGCCTAGACCTCACTCACACCAGCAGGGAAAGCCGCAAGGAGCACACACCGGGACCGGGGCCCCGCTCTGCATTATATACAGAGCCAGGTGGGTTCCCTTGGTAACCCGAGACAGCGTCAAGTTACCATGGCAACGGGCTTGCCCCCTCAATGTCGGCCCAACACAGGGAGCACGGCCTTTGTCCCTAGCATGCACAGAAATCGGGAGGATGGGATCGCGCCATGCCCGTGGGGACGGGGGGTGACAGGAGGGGAACCTACATGTAGATTCCCACCACAGGGAGTCCGACTTTCTGGTGCAGGATGCTCCCTCAGCAGGGGACCAGATTGCTGGCAACAGAAGAGGGGCGGGTGGGGGGTGGTAGGCAGCAAACCGGGGAATGGGGAGGGGGGGGGGAGACCAGCTCTGTGACAACCTCCAAATCAGAAGGAGCAAGATCCAATTGCAGGGTCTCAAATTGGGAATGATAGGCATGGTGGAGCTGCAGATATCGGAAGAAGAGCCCCTGATGGTGGGGATGGACTTGGTGCAGGACTGAAACCAGGTTGCGGCCCCTGAGTGCACCCAACTGTGGTAGAGGAGTCCCGCTGAGGGTATGTGCCAGGGGTGAGCCTGATGTGAAGAGGCTGACAGGTCCAGGTCCCGAGCGGAATGGATGTATGACAGTCAGGAGTGAGCGTGGTCAGACTAGCTGGGTCAGTAACGGTGGAGGCAGGTAGGTACCAAGCAGGAGACGGAGAGTAGCCGGGTCACGAGCCAAGGTTCAGCAACGGGAGGTCCAATAGGAATAGTAACGACAGGCAGAGGAATAGTCAGGGACGAGCCGGGGGTCAGAGCAGAAGGTCAACACGAATCAGTACAAGCAGGATCGGCAACAGGAAAACTAACTTCAGAAACACAGGTACAGGAAAACTAACTTCAGAAACACAGGTACAGGAACTAGACCTTGCGGCAACGTGATCACTGCCTAGCCAGTTTAAATAGTGCACCCTGCACCGTCATTGGTGCCAGGCACGCGCCCGTGTGCGCGAGTGCGCATGTGTGGCCGCAATTGCCGCAGCGGACGCCCAAGTCCTAGTGCCTGCACATTGGTGCGCCTATGCAATCTGCGCATGCGCAGACCTGTGCGCCGCGGCAAGACCCGCAGTCCCTGACAATGTGAATCGTAAATTACTAATTCGTTTAGAGCTCAACGTCCTTTTGGCAGTTGTATGGACGCCCAGGGCGTAGTCACCTTTCTACAATTTGGTTGACTCGCCTTTATATAGAGCTGCAATCTCTGCAAGGCTCCGAATAGTTTGAGATATAATATGTTTAACTTAGAAGAACCTTTACTCAATCTGGCATTTATTATTGGGTTTTTAAACGCAGGAGATGTAGAATGCACCTTCTGGTTAAATTAAATTTATTTTTTTCTTTTTAGTATTTTTGATGTCAATATTTAGGGGGCAATAGATCAAAAGACTGATTTGTCTAGACCAATCTCCAATTTGCTTAATTTTGTTTTTCGTTTTTTATTTAGCTATTTATGCTTTCTGTTGACTTATTCTTTAAATTTTTTTATGGCCGTAGATTTTCTTTTTAGCCACAAGATGGCAGTAGAATTGGGGTCTGGTTTAATCAAGCCAGCTTTGCTGAAGTTCCACCTGTTTTGTTCTTCTCCCTAATGAGTCCCGTCAGTCTTCTAGTAATAGATCAATGGTCCACACATGTGTAGGAGAGCCTTTGCAGATGTGCAGTTGTATTGCAAACGTCCACACCCGGCCGATGATGTCATACGTCAGCTGGCGTGGAGTATATAAAAGAGGGCAGGGAATTTACAAATGCTCTTTCTGCTAATCACGAGTGCACACTGAGTATCCTGGAGGCTGTTTGGAATCTGAACAGAGGTATTTAGATTGATCTATTCAATGGATGGGCTTTTAGAAAATGGTGACTTCTTTGTCACCTGAGGGCTTGTTTTATATTGCATTCTTACAGTAGTGATTGTTTTTTTCAGCGAATATCGTCTGGACGTTTGTCCTTTGCTGATATCTGGTGGAGGAATTGAAAATTGATCCTCCATTAAAATCCTTTTCCCTACATTTTTCTTGCTACTTGAATTGCAATATTTAACAGGTAAAATCGGTTCATTTAATTTTAACCCTTTAATTTATAACCTTTTACTTATATTCCGTTTTGGAATTAAATACATTTTTTGATTCCCCTATGTTTATTTTGTTATACGTAGATGGATATGCGATGCCCATTATACTTTTCAACCCTATCCCATTACGCTTAGATGGATAATTGATGCCCATTATACTCCAACATTATTTGGACATTATAGGCCAATTAGACCTCTAGACAGAATATACTTCCATATTTCTCTGCAAATTTTCATAGGTAAAATCGCTTAAGTTAATTTTCATTCATTAACATCTCTTGATTTCTTTTTTTTAAATTAAATTTAGTTTTTTTATTTTTGACTATCCTATTTTGTCTAGATGGATGTTTGAAGTCCATTGTTTCCTCTCCTATGGTTGTGGATGTATAGGCCAAATAGATCTTTGTTGGGTTATACCTATATATCCTTCTAAAGCATTTAACGGGTAATATTGCCCAAAGTTTACCTCAACCTATTGAACTATGATCTCTTCATATCTTCCGTTATATTTAATCTTTTTTTGTCTATCCCATTGTTCCTAGATATCTGATGCCCATTATATCCTCTACAACTGTTTTGGACGTGTAGGCCAATTAAGATTTTTTTTTTTTTTTTTAGGTCATTTTCTCCTAGCTCTGTGAGCTTTTACATCCAGGGTGAGCCATTGAGTCCCATATATATGTTTATTTGATTAAATACCTCATATTGGATATATTAACCACTTGCCCACTGGGCACTTATACCCCCTTACTTACCAGGACAATTTTCAGCTTTCAGTACTGTCGCACTTTGACAATTGCACAGTCATGCAAGATTGTACCCATATGAAATTTTTATCATTTTTTTCTCACAAATAGAGCTTTCTTTTGGTGGTATTTAATCACTGCAGGGCACTTTACTTTTTGTGCTATAAGCAAAAAAAGTGCAAAAAAATTTGAAAAAAAAGTTTCTTTGTTTCTATTATAAAATTT
This sequence comes from Staurois parvus, assembly GCF_062004578.1. Taxonomy (NCBI): domain Eukaryota; kingdom Metazoa; phylum Chordata; class Amphibia; order Anura; family Ranidae; genus Staurois; species Staurois parvus. Next base: position 219,159 of record NW_028319349.1, read on the forward strand.
TTCAAACAGGTAATTTTTCTCCTTCACTGATGGGCGTTGATGAGGCGGCACTGATATGCAGCACTAATAAGGTGTCACGGATATGCGGCACTGATAGGCGACACTGATAATGGGTACTGATAGACAGCGCTGCTAGGTGGCACTGACTGGCGGCACTGCTGGGCACTGACTGACGGCACTGCCTGGCACAACCGCTGGGTACTGACTGGTGGCACTGCTGGGCTGCACTGATGGGCACAGGTGGGTGGGCACAGGTAGGTGGCACTTCTGGGCACAGGTAGTGACACTGCTGGGTGGCACAGGTGGGTGCATTGCTGGGCACAGGTGGGCGGAACTTGTGTGTGGCACTGCTGGGCACCGATCATCAGGGCACTGATGATCAGTGACCCTGATGATCGGTGTCGATCCCCGCTCGGACAACTGCCGGTTTTCGGCAGTACTTTCCTCCATGATCTGACAGCGTGAGGAAAGTGCAGCCGAGAACCGGCATTTGCATTTCCCGGTGATCAGCGTGTCATTGGACACGGCTGATCACGTGGTAAAAGGCCGCTGTGATTGGCCTTTTACCACGTCACGTGATCAGCTGTGTCCTACAGACACTGCGATCATGGAGATCGCCAGGGGCGCACAGGAGAGCGTGTTCTGGGAGGACGTCATATGGCGTCCACCCAGAACTGGCCGGCCGCGTGCAGCCGTCATTCGGCTATCTGTGGTCAGCAATTAAAGTTGTTTGGTAATTGAACAATTTTCCTTTGATATACCTTTAGACTACTTGGCGGTAGAAATTTTCCTTTAAATCTCCCCTGAAGAAGCCCGTGAGGGCGAAACATGTAGGGAGTAACTACATTTGCCTAACCAAGTTTGAATCTCAATTGGTATTCTTAGAATTGAAATTATTTGTAGGTTTCTGTATTTTTTTCCTTGTGTTTTTTATCGAAATACAAAATAAAAATTATATAACTTTTAATGTGTGGTATTAATGTCTATGCACCCTGAAAGTCCCATTTTTTTTTTCTATTGAATATTTGCAATTTTAAGGGATGTGGTGCAATAATCATATCTTGTCACTCGCTCGCCATTTCACTGTTTCTGGCGGGCAATGGTTGAGTCCAGGAGCACACAGCAGAAGGCGGGCAATGGTTGAGTCTAGGAGCACACAGCAGAAGGCGGGCAATGGTTGAGTCCAGGAGCACACAGCAGAAGGCGGGCAATGGGTTAGGTCCAGCTTAGCTTTAGGGTCTGGCCACAGCACAGGACCTCTTGCAGCACCCTTGGTTGTGAGCAGGGGAAGATACCCCTGCCTGGGACCTGCTCCGATGTTTTATCTCTGGAGCAGGATGCTCCCAGGTTGCCATGCAATGGCACAAAGAGTGTGACCTTTGTCTCCAGTGGGTGCAGAGCGTTGGAACATCGGGGCCTCACTGTGCCCGCTGAGACAAGGGGAGGGGGCGTGCGGCGACATCCAGGTGCCTGCATATGTGAAATCCACATGCAGGCACAGTGGGGCAGCAGACTCCTCAGCTGAGGAGAGGTGTGCTGATTCCCAGCAGGAGGCAGCTCCCTGGCACCCAGCACACCACTTTTTATGTGGGCTACAGTATGTGTGTGTGCGCAGGGTCATGTAATGGGGAAGGGAGGGATGCAGGGATCTGGAGGGGGGGGAGAGGGGGAAGGGGGACCATGACAAGGTGTTTTTGCATTCAAGTCAATAGGGGGCATTTTTTGTATTGAAGATAATGGGACACAATTTTGCATCGAAGGATAAGTTCACTTTTCTTGGATAAAATGCAAATTTTTACAGGTAAAAACAATGTACGTTTACTATTTTTTTATTTTATAGTAAGAGCTTGTAAAGCATTGCATCAGCGCCGTGGTAATTCATTGAGAAAAACAAGCCGACAGCCGCTAACGCTGTTGGGTCTTGTAGTCAGTCATTCAGAGAACACTGAATCAATGACACGGCTGTGTGAGCCCTGTTTTTAAAAAGTGACAGTATGGAAACTTCTCACCATACTGCTGTCATGGGGGGGGGGGGGATCAGGTGGCTGTAGGATCGAAAACATGTTACATGTTCCACCTTAAATATGGGTAGAACATGTAACATGTTCCTAAAGCTGAACTTAACCTTTAAAGTCAAGTTCTATTGGATGAGACTTTGCATTGAAGTCAATTTTTATCAGCCCTTTTTTTTTTTTCTGTATCGGCAAAACGATGAAAATGCTATTTTCGGCTGAACATTTTTGTCGGCCGGTATATTGCTGCATCATTGCTTTAAAGGGTCTTCTTACTAATCGGAGAGCTGAAATTCTACAAAAATTAGGGAGTCAAATAGTTTTAAAAACTTCTTGGGGATCCAGATAGAGGAGTGTCTAAGGATTTAAAGGAAGACTGGAGTACTTGCAATTTAATAAGATACATTTTGCCGAAAAGGAATAGAGGGAGATTCTCCCATGCTTTCAATTTCAGTTTGGTGGTAGATGGAGCCATGGCATTTTTAACTCCGGCTGGAGAGTTTTACAAGCCGTACCTCCTCTCAAATGTGCCCAATGAGATGAATAAGGGGGCCGCCTGTCAAACGTGCCCATTGAGATCAATAAAAGGGCTGCCTGTCAAACTTGCCTATTGAGATGAATAAGGGGGCCGCCTGTCCAACTTGCCCATTGAGATGAATAAAGGGACCACCTGTCAAACTTCCATACTGAGATGAATGGCTGCCTGTCAAACTTGCCCATTGAGATCAATAAGAGGGCTGCCTGTCCAACTTGCCCATTGAGATCAATAAGGGGGCCGCCTGTCCAACTTGCCCATTGAGATCAATAAGGGGGCCGCCTGTCCAACTTGCCCATTGAGATCAATAAGGGGGCCGCCTGTCCAACTTGCCCATTGAGATCAATAAGGGGGCCGCCTGTCCAACTTGCCCATTGAGATCAATAAGGGGGCCGCCTGTCCAATTTGCCCATTGAGATCAATAAGGGGGTCGCCTGTCAAACGTGTCCATTGAGATCAATAAGGGGGCCGCCTGTCAAACTTGCCAATTGAGATCAATAACAGGGCCGCCTGTCAAACTTGCCTATTGAGATGAATAAGGGGGCCGCCTGCAAAACTTGCCCATTGAGATGAATGGCCGCCTGTCAAACTTGCCCATTGAGATCAATAAGAGGGCCGCCTGTCAAACGTGTCCATTGAGATGAAAAAGGGGGCCGCCTGCAAAACTTGCCCATTGAGATGAATAAGGGGACTGCCTGTCAAACTTCCATATTGAGATGAATGGCCGCCTGTCAAACTTGCCCATTGAGATCAATAACTGGGCCGCCTGTCAAACTTGCCTATTGAGATGAATAAGGGGGCCGCCTGCAAAACTTGCCCATTGAGATGAATAAGGGGACTGACTGTCAAACTTCCATATTGAGATGAATGGCCGCCTGTCAAACTTGCCCATTGAGATCAATAACTGGGCCGCCTGTCAAACTTGCCTATTGAGATGAATAAGGGGGCCGCCTGCAAAACTTGCCCATTGAGATGAATAAGGGGACTGACTGTCAAACTTCCATATTGAGATGAATGGCCGCCTGTCAAACTTGCCCATTGAGATCAATAACTGGGCCGCCTGTCAAACTTGCCTATTGAGATGAATAAGGGGGCCGCCTGCAAAACTTGCCCATTGAGATGAATAAGGGGACTGACTGTCAAACTTCCATATTGAGATGAATGGCCGCCTGTCAAACTTGCCCATTGAGATCAATAACGGGGCCGCTTGTCAAACTTGCCTATTGAGATGAATAAGGGGGCCGCCTGCAAAACTTGCCCATTGAGATGAATAAGGGGACTGCCTGTCAAACTTCCATATTGAGATGAATGGCCGCCTGTCAAACTTGCCCATTGAGATCAATAACGGGGCCGCTTGTCAAACTTGCCTATTGAGATGAATAAGGGGGCCGCCTGCAAAACTTGCCCATTGAGATGAATAAGGGGACTGCCTGTCAAACTTCCATATTGAGATGAATGGCCGCCTGTCAAACTTGCCCATTGAGATCAATAAGAGGGCCGCCTGTCAAACGTGTCCAATGAGATGAATAAGGAGGCCGTGCTGCAACCACAAGTCAAATGTTCCTGTTGCTGAATACTGCAGCCTCAGTCCTGCTGTTGCATGTGCATGCTGGTTAGTAACCTCCTGACTCCGCACACACCACGTGTCATGTGAGGAGGAATGTGGATAGAATTAATTCTGGTTTCCAAAAAAACACTTAAAATTCTATCTAAAGCCAAAATGTTTTATTTCATGTAGGGTAGGGACAGGTAAAATGCCTGCAAGTCTTTTTTTTTTTTTTTTTTTTTTTTTTTTTTTTTTTGCCATTTTTTTCTTACAGAGTACAAGCTGTTTTATGTAGTAGTAGTAATGGAAACTGTATACATTTCTATTATCAGTTCTAAGATAAATGTCAGATATCCCCCTCCAGACCAGGCCTTTCTTCTGGCACTTTTTTGTTTACATGTAGCGACGAGTTTTTTTGCTAGAAAATGACTTAAACCCCCAAACATTATATATATATTTTTTTAAAGCAGAGGCCCTAGAGAAAATACATTGATGGGTTTTGCAAGTTTTTATGTCACATGGTATTTGCTCAGCAGTTTGACGCGCTTTTTTTTTTTTTAAATATACTGAATTTTAATGCAAAATAACACAACACATAACCCAGTTTTTGTGAAAAATATAAAAGATGAGGTTACGGCAAGTAAATAGATACCAAACATGTCACGCTTTAAAATTGTGCACTCCTTTGCAATGGAGACAAACTGTGTAACTTTTACTATCATTAGGCAACGCTTTAACCCCTCGCATACCGGGCACTTATATCCCCCTTCCTGCCCCCAGGCCAATTTTCAGCTTTCAGCCCTGTCGCACTTTGAATGACAATTGCGTAGTCATGTGACACTGTACCCATAGGACATTTTTATATTTTTTAAACACACATAGAGCTTTCTTTTGGTGGTATTTAATCACCGCTGGGTGTTTTTTAGTTTTTGTGCTATAACCAAAACATTTTTAAAAAAAGTTTCTTTGTTTCTATTATAACATTTTGCAAACAGGTACATTTTTCTCCTTCAGTGATGGGCGTTGATGAGGTGGCACAGGTGGGTGGCACTGCAGGGCACGGGTGGGTGGCACTGCAGGGCACGGGTGGCATTGCTAGGCACGGGTGGGCGGACCTGCTAGGCACAGGTGAGTGGCACTGCTAGGCACTGATAATCACTTCTCTGACAATTGCTGGTTATCGGCAGTACTTTCCTCAAGCTGTGACAGCGTGAGGAAGGTGCAGCCAATAACTGGCAAATATATTTACCCGGTGATCTGGTGTGTCATTTGACACAGCTGATCACATGGTAAAAGGCTGATGTGATTGGCAGTTCACCGTATCCCGTGATAAGCTGTGTTCGCAGGACACAACGATCACCAGCAGTGCGACGCTGGGGGCACGCAGGGGGCTTCTTTTGGAAAGACATCCAAGGACGTCGTCCCAGAACCAGACAACCGCGCTGTAGACATCCCCTTTTTTGAGGGGCGCATGCGCAGCCGGCTCCTGGATGGACGTGCTCTGAGCACCGCTCCGTCCACCCGCAGACACAACGCGGCTCATCCCGACCCCAAGTGATATAACTCACTTGTCAGAGCAGATAAAGGGTATCCCTCGGTATCCATGCCTCGCCGCCGCGAAACCCCTGGACAGCCAGGGAAATTAACTCAATTCTTCGCCCCTGTTATCACAGCAGGGATCCAAGATGGCGCCGGCTGCATGGGCACAGGACACAGCAGCCATGAGGGGGACAACAGATCCCAGCAGCTGGACATCAGGCTACGTTCTCCTCTGTACCCTGGGGACCCTGGTGAGTTATCTCATCCCCTGTCCCCCACCACAAGCAGCCCAGCCAAATCTAGACCCCGTCTAGATTCAGATTCTTTATCTATCTGTCAGCCTCTCGTTCCTCCATCACCTCAGCACAATACAGAACCATCTTTAATAGAATCTTTCCCTGCATCTGACCAGCCTATCACAGAAATTTGTATGAAAAACATGCTCTTATCCCTACGACAAACACTGCATAGCGATATGACAGCATCAACATCCCAGATCTCAAATGTGGTTCAGCAACACGAACACAGATTACGCCATATTGAAACGAGAATGGGAGATATAATTACAGCGCATAACGACTTAATTGACGCACCTGCTGATCATACTTCTGAAATATACCTGAAACTAGCAGATTTGGAAGACCGCTCAAGACGCAACAATATCAAATGCAGAGGTATCCCTGAAAATATCGCCAACGATACACTACTATCATATATCCAACAATACATGAAACACCTCATCCCATCTCTCTCAAATATGGAGCTCGCCATAGATCGAGCACACAGAATACCCAAACCCTCATTCCTATCAGCGTCAATCCCCAGAGATGTTCTGGCACGCATCCACTTTTACCACATAAAAGAAAAAATAATGGCGGCAGCCAGAAACCCCCCTCCGCTCCCGCCATCACATGCAAATATCAGATTATACGTGGATTTGTCAAAGGCCACACTCCTTAACCGTAAAAAGATGGTCAACATCACCAAAGCCTTACGAAACCACGGAAAAGGCTATCAATGGGGTTTCCCCACAAAACTGACCGTCAAACACCAGGGCAGAATACATACAATCAAAAACCTAGAAGCGGCAATTGACCTATTAAAGACATGGAACATAATACCTGTGAAACCCCACCAATCCACCTCTACCAATATGCAACAAATGGAGGCAGAGTGAACCTGACTCACTACACTCTCTATCAACTACAACCATACCACCTCGGACACTATACTTCAACCTACTATTCTCTGGCAAACGGCCCCCTACCGAATATACTCACGGAACTAGATATTGTTTGGCATGACCCATTTCACGGTCAATGCTTGTTCACACCCCCGTTTTGAAGTAGCACACCACGCTACTCAGCTACTCATGTTACTTGCATTTTTCGCAAGTCTTTTTTTACCCCCTCCCACTTCCACTCCCTCCTGCACCACCAGTTGACCATCCGAACCAACTGTTCACCTGAAACCTACAAAACAACATGGAAAATATCACCCACACCATCGAGCGAGCCAATACCACATTACCAAACTCGTAGAAATTTCTCTTTCCCAACCAAGTTTTTCCAAGTTATCTCAACATGGCAAGAAACAATTCCTCTACTCCACCAACCCAGACATCGAATTACAAAATTATGAACATAAATCCCCAAATTTCCCCATTCTGATGCTTGGTTTGAACATCAGCAAATCGTCTTCAGCACATCTAGATGCCTAAATGCATTGGGTTGCTGCCATGTGATTGTGTTATGATCCACCTGGTGGTACCTCTGGCAGTCCACCGGACAGGATTTCCCAGAGCGTGGAGTCTAAGTCCCGGTCTACTTGTTCACCAGGGCCTCTGATGGTGGGGATGGACTTGGAGCAGACCAGGACCAGGTCACGACCTCTGGGTACTCCCACCCGTGGAAGAGGGGTCCGCCGGGGATATCTACAGGGGGAGAGCCTGATGTGAAGAGGCCAACAGACCTGCGTGGAATGGATGGATGGACAGATGGATGTTTCGTAGTCAGACAGGCAAGGTCGTTACCGTGGGAGCAGCGAGGTACAAGACGGCAGGCAGAGGAGAGTCGGGTCACACGCAGGGTCAATACCAGGGTTGTCAATCCAAGGGGAAATCCAAGAGGGAGGTCAGGCAAGCCAAGGGTCAGGATAGGAGAAGGCAGAGAGTCAAGGTAATCCGGGTCAGCAATCAGGCAGTACACACAGGAACAGAGCAAGGGAACACAGGGAGACCTTACGGCAACCAGTGTCAGCACCGGGCATCTTTAAATACCGCGCCCTGTGCGGTCATTGGTGCCCAGCGCGCACCCGCGGCGCCTAGTGCGAGCTTCCTTCTGCCGCGGTCGGCCGGGACCTAGTGCCCGTACCCCTGCGCATGCACCGGATCAGACGCCGCGCCGAACCCTGACAGATTGGCTGATAAGCAATTGGTGTTACCAAGCAATTGAACAGGTTTACCTAATAAAGTGGGCTGGGGTGAGTGTATAATCCAAATCACTATAAAACCAAATGCATAGATAGACATGTTGAACCCACATAAATAGGTCAACCTCTTATATCCATAATAAGGTGTAAAATATAATTGTGAAATAATGGTGAGAACCCCTCACTCACAATACCATTCAAATACAAAAAATAAACCATGCAGGAGAAACTGAATCCCAAAATAATGCAGTCTGCTGCATGCTAATGGTAATCTGCCGTAATGTGCCGAGGAAAATCAATATGTGATCAAACTCTTTAAAAGAAGGGCTGAAGAATAGAGATGGGTAAAGTTTGAAACAAGTAGAGAAAACGCGTGGTAATATCCATTTTTTAGGATGGAGATCCAGCCAATCCAAGAATAAAATGTACATTGTACATCTTCAGGTCCTGTAAGGTGTGTTGAAGAAAAGGTGTATATTTATCAGAATAAAGCAGAGAGGTCATCAGGAATTCTGCAGGTCATCCATGGCTCTGTGTGTGAATGGACATGCAGAGCAGTGACTTGGGAGTGAGTCTGCTCGGGTGCCCCCATAACACACTGCTTGCTGTGGGGGCACTAGACAGAAGGGAGGGGCCAGGAGCGCCTGCAAGGGGACCCGAGAAGAGGAGGATCAGGGCTGCTCTGTGCAAAACCACTGCACAGAGCAGGTAAGTATAACATATTTCTTATTTAAAAAAAAAAAAAAACACTTTAACTGTGAAAAACGGGCCTAGAACTATTGCTGTTCCTCTGGCATGCACGGTGATATGTAACATGTATGTAACGCAGTCAATCTTTTTGTAAGTGGGAGCCATCAGAGCACATGTTTACATTCATATGGGGGTTCAAATTTCTTTTGGGGGGGGCTGCATGGATATAACTATTTTTTTTTCCACTAAGCTTTATTTATCAGGAAAGAGGACTCATACAGTTCTCTATGTGATACTATTTTGTTGTGACAGGTTCTCTTTATTGGAAGAATAAAGCATTTCCTAAAGGACAAGTTCACCTTTTGGACAAAAGTAATAAACGCACATTTTTTTCACAGGTAAAAAAAATGTGCATTTATTAATTTTGTCCAAAGGAGCCTGGAAAGCAGGCTGATGCCACGCAGGTCTCCTACAGACCTCTCAGTATATCTGCCTGCCGTACGGGATGTATGAGAAAACAGATATACTGACCGGAAGCATCAATGAACTACCACAGCGTTCCACAGCACCATGATAGTTCACTGAAAACTATAAGCTGACAGCCGCTAAGGCTGCTGGGACTTGTAGTAACTCATTCACAGAACTCTGTGAATGAGTGACGTGGTTGTGTGGGCGGAGCCCTGCACGGCCACATTGTTTTCAAATCTGACCAATAGAATCGGGAGAAGCTTCCCCATACTGTCTGTCAGAGGGAGGGGGGGGCGCAGTTTTATTATAGTTAGGTTTTGACTGGAATGCCACTTTAACCATCAGACAAATGCCGCTAAGGCAGTATCTGCATTACACCAAGAAAAACACTGTGCATCGTGTAGCTCTTCCCTCCGACGTGTTTCCTCACAAGTACTGACACACAAAGGTTTAGCAAAATGCTGTTAATGCAAATTAACACAAAAAAGATGCGGCTGTGTTGTTACAATTGTGCACTCATACAGCAACAATCACCGGAGAAAAAACACACAATCCCCAAAAAAGGAGCTCAGTGATGCCCTGGTCCAGATCTGGGAGGAAATCCCTCAGGACACCATCCGTGGTCTCATTAGGATCCTCCCCCGACGTTGTCAGGCGTGCATACAAGCACGTGGGGGCCATACAAACTACCGAGGACCATTCTGAGTTGCTGCAATGACATTTTAGCCAAATGGACTCGCCTGCTGCATCATTTCTTCACTTTGATTTTCGGGGTGTCTTTGAATTCAGTCCTCTGTAGGTCGATCATTTTCATCAAACAATGGGGCGTCCTTACATTCCTAACACATTATCCCGTCCATGTCAGTATAGAGATCCAGCAGGAGAGTTTTCACCATTTGAGATCTGATGGGTTTTCAAAGTGTTTCTTTAATTTTTTTTAGCAGTGTATATATTGTGTCTATTGTTTTTCTGTAAAAGGTGGTCCTAGTCTTAAGGAGTGACAAGGGTCCTCAGAAATCAGTAGGTACACAGCTATATTGTGAAGTACGCTCTGTCCTTTAAGGCAGTATGCAGCCCTTCCATCACAAAGTTCCTTCTTCTTCTAGGTGCATCTATTCAATATGATGGAGATAATTCTTGGATTGCTCCTCCTGATATTCTTGTGAGTATTGACATTCTAAGTCTGATTTTTCTCTGCAACTAATCCTATTAGAGGCAATGCTATAGTGTGACAAAATAAATAGTGGTGTGAACCTCCTGCACTACTAGCAGTGCACCGAAATAAAAATTCTATTGCTGAAACCAAAAATTCAGAATGCACTTTACTCTTTACGTCTGGAGGAAAATAAATGAATTGAGGACCCCAGTGCTGCAAGACAGATGTGCTGACCACTTTATATAGAATATGTATTATATTAAAAGATTATAAATGCTTTCACATATTCTATTCACAGTTTGGTGGGATGCCTGGTCGACTTAAAAAACAAGAATGCCACCCTCATTAAGTTATGTGAAATTAAGAAGCATGAGGCAAAAATGTACAAAACATCTTTACACCAGATAAAAAATCAAGCCGAGAGATTAAAAAGCGATGGGGAGGAGGCACGGGTGGTGGCCCAATACTTCTTGTATGACAATGACCAGCTGAAGAAGGTATGAGGCACCAACATACATGAAACGTAACTTTGTCTAGGCTTTTATTGTCTTTGCCCCCAGTGAGAAGATCCCCGCACTCCCTGTTAGGAAAGCCCCTTTTTAGTAAAATGGGGAAGGGTTAGAACCTCTGTCAGGCCATTATTACTGCATGTATCTTCCTGTCCTAGTGACAACTCTTCTCATTCCTTTTCCTTCTGTCAGTCACTGACAGATTACACCAGTAGGTGGTACACCAAGTGAATTGTTTCTGTCCTAGGAGGAGGGATGGACCCCTTGGAACTTTAATTTCAGAGTTCTGTTTGTTATATCTGACCTCTAGCGTTCCCTTCTGTCTTGCACAGTTGTGCCGCCTCCTCTCCTGGACTGAAATGGCTTCCTGTGATCTTCTCACATGGTGCATTAACTGCATCTCGACTGCCCTATAGCAGAAATACTGCTACAGGGTGGCACAGGTGTGCAAAATCACTTATATATGTGATTCGCGCTCACACAGTGTTTGCAGGCTGAGGGGGCTCCCGAGTGCGCCCCCTGCCGTGATTTGATCTCCGAGGGATCAATCATCTGATTTAGGCCAGTGATGTTCGGCCTAAATCGGATGATCGATCCCTGCCCTATCAGGGATCTTCCCGTACCTGTGTTTACATTACACAGGTACAGGAAATTATGAAATCTCTGGGCACATTCCATCCCAGAGAAAGAGGAGAGAAGATACAGTGAGTACAAGCAGCACACAGAACACTTTCAAGTCACATTTAACCCCTTGATTGCCCCTCCCAGTTAACCCTTTCACTGCCGTCACGAGTGCCATTAGTACAGTGTACAGATTTTTTGCTGATCACTGTATTCCTGTCGCCGGCGATTGCAGATAACGTTAGTGTCCCTCCCAGATAGCGCCAGATTGCCCGTCATTACACCAGTCATCACATTTAACCCCTTGATTGCCAGGAACACGATCACATACAATATAAACCTCCATTGCTAGTATAGTGTCTGAACGGATCAATCTCTCATCAGATCAGCACTAAACCAGCGTTCATGTTAGTATAGTTTCCCCCAGACGGGGGAGGAGCCTGAACATGGCGGCGGTGGAGAGCTCGAGCTAGGAGCACTCTGACAGAGCTCCCCCACCTAGCCTCCCCAGCTACCCCATCCGTAGAGGCTGAGAAGTACCTGGAGTGTGGGGACCTCGGCGGCAGCGTGGTGGTCTGGAGCGGAGGGAGAGAGGAGCAGTGGGTGTAGGCTGGTCTGTCCGGCAGCCCGGATCGCGGCAAGTGAGAGAGCCGGGAAGCCGGGTTGCCGAGGAGACAGCAGAGCGGCATGACCACGTGGTAAACCGCAAAGGAGTGCCGGGAAAGGAGGAAGCCGGCCGGCGTCCCGCAAGGAGAGAAGAGGGACGAGGCGGCTTTTCCGAGTACCCCCCTGGCTGGACAACCGGACTGGAGAGAAGCTGGGTGCCCCAATACATCATGGAACCACGGATACCCCTATGAGAGAAGACCAAAGGGGAAAAAAAAATAAAATATAATAGTTACCCTGTGGAATCCCCCAGGAAATAGCCCTGAATACAGCAGCTGAATGCTAACTAGCTGGAAGTGAGCAGGCTGGAACCACACTGAAGAAAAGGAAGAGAGAATTGGGTGAGTGGAAGCAGCTTGAAATGATCTAAAATTTTATTATTCTCTGTCTTGTTTATGAAATGGTATACAAGAACAGAAGATAAGAGAGATGAGGGTATTCCCAGGGGCTTTGAAGGAGAGATTAATTAAGTAATCAAAGTAGGAAGTCTAGAGGACAATGACCCTATCATAGAGTCGTAATACTTAATATCACATGAAAATTTAGAGGGCCCCACAGAAGATATGAAGAATAAAGGCACTAAAGGAAGTGGGCTTAAAGGGTCCCAAACGGGAGCAATAAAAAAATATACGTCACAGGGAAGTGTAACCCCAGAAAGGCTACAAGGTATAAATGGAAAAGGGGAAGGTGATATCAGTCTGGAAAATAGCCCTAGACTATCTATGGGCCTGAATGTGAGTAATCAGCAAATAACTGGAACGGCGGAGACGAGAGAAACGGAAAGTGACCTACAAACACCAAACAAAAAAGAGATGGTAGAAATGTTTGGGGCCTTAGAAGAAATAATAAAGAAGGAAATGGCAACTATCCAGAAAGATCTGGGACAGGTGTTGATAAGAGTGGAGGAAACGGAGGAGAAAGTCAAATACCAGGCCCAAAACATTTCCCAACTAGAGGAAAAAATAAAGAGTATGCAGAAAACCCAGGAAAAGTTACTGTATAAACTAGAAATACAAGAAAATAGGGACAGGAAGAATAATCTAAGGTTGAGAGGAGTCCCAGAGACTGTAGAAGGGGAAATATTGCAAAAAGAAATATGTAAAATTTTAAATTTTACAATGGACAGATGTGAATTAGAAGTGATTAAAATGCATGGTGTTTGGAGAAGAGGAAAAAAATTTCAAAATGGTGGCAAGGAAAAATCGAGAGATGTAATCGTCCAACTACGTAGATATGGGGACAGAGAGAAGATTTGGAGGAAGATTAAAGGGAAAGCAACGATTAAATATGGTGAAATGGACATTCAGATTTTTGCAGACCTCACACCAGAATCCTTATGGAGAAAAAAATCTTTGAAACCACTGATAGAGCAGATGAGAAGAAAGAATGTGTCTTACAGATGGGGAAATCCAATATGCCTGATAGGTTGGAAAAATGGTGTAACAGCACACCTGAGATTTCCAGAGGATATGAGGGATTTTTGTGAAAGACTTGAGTTGCAAAGAATGGAGATTGTCGGATGGGAGGAAGAAAATAAAGAACGCGGAGTGACAAGTCAAGAGGACTTGCAGGCGGTCAGGGGGAGAAGGTAGAGGGGGAGAGAGGAGGGAGAAAGGAAGGGAAGGTAAAGACTTGTGTTTTTCCCCCTGGTTTTTTTTTTTTTTGTCTCCCCCTTTCCATGACTTAGATCACTGCCTAAACAGAGACATTTTTAAGATCTTCCCCCCCGGGAGGATACCGTGGAATTTTAATATTAAGAGATGATATAACGGATGGGAGGGGCTGGGGAAGAGGGTGGGAGGAGGAGCTGCCCATGGGCGGAGTTCAACCCCAAAAATTAATCAATAGTGGTGCTTAGGCTCACAAATGATTAATAGGTATGTTAGAAGCCTAAAGGAGGGAGGGGTTGGGGGGAGGAGGGGGAGGGGAGGGAGGGACATGGTTAGAAAGAAGAGGGGTGTGTTAGGGGTTTTAGGGTCAACACTCTGCATGATGGAAGGGAAAAATAAAAAATTAGGGATATAAGACATATGGAAGATCTAAGATTTATAACATATAATGTAAAGGGATTGAACTGTCCTGGGAAGAGATTTAAAATATTCAAGGAGCTACAGCATAGAGAGGCTTCGGTGGTATTTTTGCAAGAGACACACCTTGAGATTACATCAAATATAAAGCTGTACTCTAGAAATTACCCAACATGGTTCTATGCGGATTCCCCAATCAAGAGAGCCAAGGGAGTATAGGGTTTGCAAAAAATATAAGGTTGGAGATAGAAGAAAGAGAGGAAGATCCTGAGGGGAGATTTTTGTTTTTGAAGGGTAGACTACAGGAGCAGGAATGTACAATTGTGAATATCTATTGCCCAAATAAAAGACCAGAAGTTTATCTGAAGGGAGTTTTGAGAAAACTGATGGCCTTTAAGAAGGGACGCCTGATAGTGGCAGGGGATTTGAACTTATGTATGGACCCACAATTAGATACAACCTCTTCTGTGCAGCGAGAGGGAGGTAGAGCTCTGAGAAACCTGAAGGGGGTGATACATGAATGTCAACTGCTGGACATTTGGAGAGTGATACACGGAAAAGAGAGAGACTATACCTTCTTCTCCAAAGCACACGAGATGTATTCCAGATTGGACTATATATTGGTAGATCATCAACTTATAGAAATGGTGGATAAAGTAGAAATAGAGGCGATGTCCCTTTCAGATCATGCACCTGTTACATTGAAAGTGAGATGGGGAAGACGATCGACAGGTGGGATAGGTTGGAAGCTGAACGAGGCTCTTCTCCTGGATCAGGAGGTGGATCAGAAAATTAGAGAAGAGATTGAAAGATTTTTTCAAGAGAATGAGACAGGGGAGGTGTCGGTGGCTACAGTGTGGGAGTCCCATAAGGCCTATATAAAAAGTATATTGATTGCGTCTGGGGCAAAAAAGAAAAGGGAAAGAAGAGCAAAACTTACTGGGCTGTTAAAAGAAATATTTGACCTGGAACAGATACATAAAAGTAAAAAATCAAAAGAAATAAGACAGAAGGTAATAAAAAAAAACTAGAGCTACTGATGGAGGAGAAGAAGAGAAGAGTTTTTAGTAAAGTCGCAAGTGAGAGGTACAGATGGGGAGATAGACCAGGAAAATATTTAATGAGAGCCTTGAGGAAAAAGAAAAATAGAAATTATATAGAGAAAATAAAAAACCCCAAGGGGGAAATGGTTTATTCTACTAAAGAGATCATTAAAGTGTTTAAAGAATACTATAGTAAGCTGTATAATATTGCCTCCCAAGATCCAGTAAATATAAGTGGTAATGAGAGAAGAGAGAAAAGACAGGAATATTTAAACGCAGGGCTACCGAAACTAAGAGAAGACCAACTGAATTCCCTTGATTTGGAAATTACGCAGGAGGAAATAATAAGAGCATTAAAAAGTAGTATGACGGGGAAAAGCCCAGGCCCAGATGGTTATACAGTGAGGTACTATAAAAAATAGTGACTTGTTAATACCCAAATTGAAGAAATATATGAATGCCCTGGGAGGAGAGATGGAGATGAGACGGGAATCTTTACAGGCCCATGTGGTACTGATACAGAAGGAAGGGAAGGATGTCTCTCAGTGCTCTAGCTATAGGCCGATATCACTTTTGAACACAGACACTAAGTTATATGCAAAGGTCCTAGCAAATAGGCTAAAAGATTTTATGCCAGAATGGATCCAGGGGGATCAGGTGGGATTTGTTCCAGGGAGGGAGGGTAGAGATAATGGGCTGAGAACTCTGTTGCTTATCCAAAAAGCTAGGAAGGGGAAAACCCTGGTAGTAGTGCTTTCGATCGATGCTGAAAAGGCATTCGATAGAGTAGATTGGGGCTTTATGATGGATACCCTGGAAACTCTAGGAATGGGAGTAAGAATGAGAGAGTGGATAGGAAAGTTGTACAGAGAGCCCTTGGCGGTTGTCATGGTTAATGGAGAGAGGTCGGAGCCTATTGGGATGTCAAATGGAACTAGACAGGGATGTCCAGTGTCCCCATTGTTGTATGTATTGGCATTGGAACCTTTATTGGCAACTATTAGGAAGAATATAGATCTAAAAGGAGTGCAGATTGGGGAAGTCGAACATAAAGTAGCTGCCTTTTGCGGATGACCTGTTTTATGTGGGAAATCCTAGGATAACACTCCCAAATCTAATGAAGAGCTTAAAGGATTATGGGGAGCTATCAAACTTGAAAATCAATCCAACAAAAACTGAAATTTTAAATGTAAATCTTCCAAATAGTGAAAAAGAAAAAATACAAAGAATTCCCCTTTATATGGAAAAAAATAGAGATAATGTATTTGGGGGTGAAACTTTCTGCTTCATATTCGAACCTGTATAAATTAAACTATCCCACTCTTAAATGAGATCAAGGAGGAACTAAGGAGATTGGGAGGAGGTGACCCGTCTTGGATAGGCCGTATAAACTTGATAAAAATAATTGTACCAAAAATCCTCTATAAGTTCCAGATGATTCCAGTCAAAATCCCGGAGGTCTTTTTTAAAGTAATAAAAAGGATGTTAACAAAATACATATGGAAAAATAAAAAACCTAGAATATCATACGATTTGTTAAGCAGGAGAAGGGAGGTTTGGGAGTGCCAAACATTAAGAGGTATTATAGAGCAGCAGTCCTAGCGAGAATTTATGATTGGACACATAATTCAGAGGGGAAAAGGTGGGTTCAGATTGAAAATGAATTAAGTGGAGTTACCTTGAGTAGAATTATATGGGCACCAGCACAATATAGAGGGTTAAAAGATACCACAAGTGTTTTTACATTAAATGTTTTAAAGGTTTGGGATAAATTGCATAAGCTTATGAAATGGGATTTTAATTCACAATTAATATCACTGAGGAACACGGATTATTTTCCCCCAGGTAAGGAGGAGAGCACAGGAAAATGGATTAAAAATGAAGATATCCAATTGAGAGATATTATGGAAGGTCAGGAATTGAGAACACTTAAGGATTTGAAACAAGATAAAAGGGAACTCTTCATTAAAATAGATGAGTGGAGATATCACCAATTAAAACACTTTGTCAGAAACCTTCCAAAACCGTTGAGATTGAGAAAGGATTGGAATATGTTTGAGAGGTTGTTGGAAACACGAGGTGACGGGAGGCGGGGCACGGCAAAGATTTATAAGACCCTCACTGAGATACTTACACAAAGCCAATGTATATAGTAAAATGGGAAAGAGATTTGGGAATAGAGATAGAAAATATATAGATTAATACACGAGAATATAAGAATGAGAGATGTGGAGGTAAATTATAAGTGTTTAACGAGATGGCACATTACACCGAAGGTAGAGTATAAGATATGCGGGGAAAATTCACTAGAGTGCTGGAGGGGATGTGGAAAAATAGGCACGTTATATCATATAAGGTGGGAGTGCCCGAAGATCCAAGGCTACTGGGAGATAATCGTCCAACTAATTGAGAATATCTCTGGGATAAAGATAGGACTGGACCCAGATGTATGTCTACTACATAGTACAGAGTCATCAGTAAATAAATACAAGGACTCGGGTATATGGCGCTATCTGAATGCGGCGAAGGGTCCGATACCCAAGTTCTGGCATAGACCAGAGGTGCTGAAGATCGAGGATTGGGTGGAGAGAACGAATCAAATATGTAGGATGGAGAGATTGTGTTATATGCAGGAAGACAGGATGGGGTTGTTCTCGAAGAGGTGGAGAAAATGGGAAGAATTTATGGTTAAATATATGAAGTAACAATGTGAGAAAGATGGAAGTAGTTAGATATCCTATACTCTAATTGGGAAAAGAAGTAATAGAGCATTGCAGAGTGGGTGGGTTTACATGGGGGGAGGGAGGTTTTATTTAGGTAGGAGGGGAAACTAGAGGTGGGGAGGTAATGGAAATAAAGACAGTAAGAAATGTAATTTAATGTTATGGAAATGTTTTTTGTATGAGAATAATGATGAAATATGTATTATATATGGAAAATAAATAAAAATGTAAATTAAAAAAAAAAAAGTATAGTTTTCCGCAAAACGCAGCATTAGTGGGATCAGCCCCGACACCTGCCAGCATCTGCGTTTAGCCCCTACGCTTACCCCCCCCCCCCCCCCCAGCAACTGCTGCGTCAGTAGATCACTGTCACTTGATACATTGCACACAAAACCGCAGTGTTCGCAGAATCAGGCCCGATCTGTTAGCACTTGCCGGTACATTTTTTTTGTAGCGGTTCAAGCAGTCCTTGACAGCCAGGCGCTCTTTTCCCCGTGAGTTGTACTAGGTACCTATAAATTTAGTGTCCAACAGACCCGATTCATCATATGCCCGTGTTCTCTGCTGCCATGGCCAGGCATAGATGGAGTATAATGTGTTTTATGCATTTCAATGACAAGACACTGTCAGCTCCACAAAATTCGGCCCCTCATAAATCACCTTAACCATACATTTGCAGATGTCTATACTCCCCAGCAAAACATCTGCGCTGATGAGTCCCTCATTCATTCTCCTGGCCGCCCTGCATTCAAATTCTCCCCAGCAAGCAAGCTGACAAATAGAATCGGGAGAAGCTTCCCCGTACTGTCTGTCAGAGGGGGGGGGGGGGGTGTAGCTGGCCAGCTAAGACCAGACCTAGGTTGTTAATATGGTTCACATATATGTGTATACCAAACCTTCCAATAACCTCAGTACAGTATATGTGTGCATATGTTAAAGCCAAAAGCAGAATCATTGCTGTGATTTATGTCTTTGATTGTTATATGACATTTTTATATTAATTGTGTTAGCAGAAGCAGAAAAGAAAAATATGGCTTTAAGATTTAGTTAAAGGTGAGCCAATCACAGACAGCCTCACACTGTACAGAGCCTTAACCAATCCTAGCCAGTTTCACATTTGTGCCTGTGTAAAACTCCCTGCTAGGATTTTCTAGAGACGCATGTTCACCAGACAGAGGAGGAAACAGACAAAGTTCCAATCAGAGAAGCTCCATGGAGGCAGAGAAGGCCAAATAGATACAGTTGCAAGAAAAAGTATGTGAACCCCTTGGGATTACGTGGAGTTTTGCATGAATTGGGCATAAAATGTGCTCTGAACGTCATCTAAGTCACAACAATAGAAGAACACAGTCTGCTGAACATAATACTACACAAACATTAGATGTTGCCATGGTTTAATTGCACATAACATGTAAACATTCACAGTGCAGGGAGGAAAAAGTATGTGAGGCCCTAGCTTAATGACTTCTCCCAGAGCTAATTGGAGCCAGGAGTGAGCCAACCTTGACTCCAATCAGTGTGATGATATTGGATGTGTTGCTGACAGCTGTCCTGCCCTTAAAAAACACACACCTGTTTTGGGTTTACTGGTTTCAAGAAGCACTGTCTGATGTGAACCATGCCTCGCAGAAAAGAGCTCTCAGAAGACCTACGATCAAGAATTGTTGACTTGCAGGAAGCTGGAAAGGGTTACAAAAGTATCTCCAAAAGCCTTGATGTTCATGTGTCCACGGTAAGACAGACTGTCTACAAATGGAGAAAGTTTAGCACTGTTGCTACTCTCCCTAGGTGTGGTCGTCCTGTAAAAATGACTGCAAGAGCACAGCGCAGAATGCTGCATGAGGTAAAGAAGAATCCCAGAGTGTCAGCTAAAGACCTACAGAAATCTCTGGCACATGCTAACATTTTTGTTGACACATCTACAATAAGGAAAACATTAAACAAGAATGGAGTACATGGGAGGACACCACGGAGGAAGCCATTGCTGTCCAAAAAGATTATTGCAGCTCGTTTGAAGTTTGCAAAAGAGCACCTGGATGTTCCACAGCACTACTGGCAAAATATACTGTGGACAGATGAAACCAAGATTGAGTTGTTTGGGAAGAACACACAACACTATGTGTGGAGAAAAAAAGGCACAGCACACCAACATCAAAACCTCATCCCCACTGTGAAACATGGCGGAGGGAGCATCATGGTTTGGGGCTGCTTTGCTGCCTCAGAGCCTGGACGGATTGTTGTCATTGATGGGAAAATGAATTCCAGAGTTTATCAAGACATTTTGCAGGAAAACGTACGACCATCTGTCCGCCAACTGAAGCTCCGCAGAGGATGGGTGATGCAACAGGACAATGACCCAAAGCATACAAGTAATTCAACAAAACAATGGCTGCAACAGCACAGAATACGCCTTCTGGAGTGGCCCAGTCAGAGTCCTGACCTCAACCCGATTGAAATGCTGTGGCATGACCTTAAGAGAGCGATTCACACCAGACATCCCAAGAATATTGCTACACTGAAACAGTTTTGTGAAGAGGAGTGGTCCAAAATGACTCCAGATAGTTGTGCAGGTCTGATCTGCAACTACAGGAAATGTTTCATTGAGGTTATTGCTGCCAAAGGAGGGTCAACCAGTTATTAAGTCCAAAGGTTCACATACTTTTTCCTCCCTGCACTGTGAATGTTTACATGTTATGTGCAATTAAACCATGGCAACATCTAATGTTTGTGTAGTATTATGCTCAGCAGACTGTGTTCTTCTATTGTTGTGACTTAGATGACGTTCAGAGCACATTTTATGCCCAATTCATGCAAAACTCCACGTAATCCCAAGGGGTTCACATACTTTTTCTTGCAACTGTATTTAATGCACGTGTGTGTTCCTCTGTTGTTTAACAGTGCAGGTAGATCTGTGTGTTAAAACTGTTGTGTGTGTTTACTTGTAGTTCCACCGAACTTACGAATCAAGTCACTGTAGAGTAATCAATCGATACAATTTACCGAATCTAACGAATCTATCGGGATAAGCTATCAAATCAACCCAATGTAATACGAATTAAACCATTGTAATATTAAAGAAACAAGCTATTGTAAGCAGTGTTATATGAAGAAGATTGAAGTTATTAAAGAAGTTAACTAAAGTATTCGGTGTGCTCTTTAAACCTACTGCATCCATAGAGCGGCATTGGAGGAATTAGAGTAAAGTCAGTCTAATCAAACAAACAACAATTGCATAATTTTTCTAATGCCACAGCGCACTAGGCACCAAAGGGTGCTGCGCCTGCCACAGGGGGGTGCAGGTTTAGTATAGTTAGGTTTTGACTGGAATGCCACTTTAACCAGCAGACAAATGTCGCTAAGGCAGTATCTGCATTACACCAAGAATAACACCGTGCATCGTGTAGCTCTCCCCTCCGACGTGTTTCATCACAAGTACTGACACACAAAGGTTTAGCAAAATGCTGTTAATGTAAATTAACACAAAAAATGCGGCTGTGTTGTTACAATTGTGCACTCATACAGCAACAATCACCAGAGAAAAAAAAAACACAACACAATCCCAAAAAGGTGCTCAGTGATGGCCTGGTCCAGATCTGGGAGTAAATTCCCCAGGACACCATCCGTGGTCTCATTAGGATCCCCCCCGACGTTGTCAGGCATGTATACAAGCATGTGGGGGCCATACAAACTACTGAGGACCATTCTGAGTTGCTGCAATGACATTTCAGCCAAATGGACTCGTCTGCTGCATCATTTATTCACTTTGATTTTCGGGGTGTCTTTGATAGAAATGATCGACCTATAAAGGATTGAATGCAAAGATGGGGCGTCCTTACGTTCCTAACACATTACCCCGTCCATGTCAGTACAGAGGTCCAGCAGGAGAGTTTTCACCATTTGAGATCTGATGAGTTTTCAAAGTGTTTCTTTAATTTTGTTTAGCAGTGTATATATTGTGTCTATTGTTTTTCTGTAAAAGGTGGTCCTAGTCTTAAGGAGTGACAAGGGTCCTCAGAAATCAGTAGGTACACAGCTATATTGTGAAGTACGCTCTGTCCTTTAAGGCAGTATGCAGCCAATCCATCACAAAGTTCCTTCTTCTTCTAGGTGCATCTATTCAACATGATTCAAATAATTCTTGGATTGCTCCTCCTGATATTCTTGTGAGTATTGACATTCTAAGTCTGATTTTCTCTGCAACTAATCCTATTAGAGGCAATGCTATAGTGTGACAAAATAAATAGTGGTGTGAACCTCCTGCACTACTAGCGGTGCACCCAAATGAAAATTCTATTGCCGAAACCAAAAATTCAGAATGCACTTTACTCTTTACATTTGGAGGAAAATAAATGAATTGAGGACCCCAGTGCTGCAAGACAGATGTGCTGACCACTTTATATAGAATATGTATTGTATTAAAAGATTATAAATGCTTTCATAAATTCTATTCACAGGTTGGTGGGATGCCTGGTCAACTTAAAAAAGAAGAATGCCACCCTCATTAAGTTATGTGAAATTAAGAAGCATGAGGCAAAAATGTACAAAACATCTTTACAGCAGATAAAAAATCAAGCCGAGAGATTAAAAAGCGATGGGGAGGAGGCACGGGTGGTGGCCCAATACTTCATGTATGACAATGACCAGCTGAAGAAGGTATGAGGCACCAACATACATGAAACGTAACTTTGTCTAGGCTTTTATTGTCTTTGTCCCCAGTGAGAAGATCCCCGCACTCCCTGTTAGGAAAGCCCCTTTTTAGTAATATAGGGAAGGGTTAGAACCTCTGTCAGGCCATTATTACTGCATGTATCTTCCTGTCCTAGTGACAACTCTTCTCATTCCTTTTCCTTCTGTCAGTCACTGACAGATTACACCAGTAGGTGGTACACCAAGTGAATGGTTTCTGTCCTAGGAGGAGGAATGGACCCCTTGGAACTTTAATTTCAGAGTTCCGTTTGTTATATCTGACCTCTAGCGTTCCCTTCTGTCTTGCACAGTTGTGCCGGCTCCTCTCCTGGACTGAAATGGCTTCCTGTGATCTTCTCACATGATGCATTAACCGCATCCCGACTGCCCTATAGCAGAAATACTGCTACAGGGCGGCACAGGTGCGCAAAATCACGTATATATGTGATTTGCGCTCCCGTGATGTTTGCAGGCTGAGGGGGCTCCCGAGTGCGCCCCCGCCAACCCATGGGTGCCGTGATTTGATCCCCAAGAGATCAATCATCCGAATTAGGCCAGTGATGTTCGGCTTAAATCGGATGATCGATCCCCGCCCTGTCAGGGATCTTCCTGTACCTGTGTTTACATTACACAGGTAAAAGAAATGATGAAATCTCTGGGCACATTCCATCCCAGAGAGAGAAGAAAGAAGATACAGTGAATACAAGCAGCACACTTGCACACAGAACACTTTCAGGTCACATTTAACCCCTTGATTGCCCCTCCCAGTTAACCCCTTCACTGCCCTGTCACCAGTGCCATTAGTACAGAGTACAGATTTTTTGCTGATCCCTGTATTCCTGTCGCCGGCGATTGCAGATAACGTTAGCGTCCCTCCCACATAGCGCCAGATTGCCCGTCATTACACCAGTCATCAAATTTAACCCCTTGATTGCCAGGAACACGATCACATACACTATAAACCTCCATTGCTAGTATAGTGTCTGAACGGATCAATATCTCTGACCAGATCAGCACTAAACCAGCGTTCACATTAGTATAGTTTCCCCCAAAACGCAGCATTAGCAGGATCAGCCCCGACACCTGCCAGCATCTGCGTTTAGCCCCTACGCTTACCCCCCCCATCAAGTGCAGTGTCAGTAGATCACTGTCACTTGTACTTTGCACAGAAAACCGCAGTGTTCGTAGAATCAGGCCCGATCTGTTAGCACTTGCCGGTACATTTTTTGTAGCGGTTCAAGCAGTCCCTGACAGCCAGGCGCTCTTTTCCCCGTGAGTTGTACTAGGTACCTATAAATTTAGTGTCCAACAGACCCGATTCATCATATGCCCGTGTTCTCTGCTGCCATGGCCAGGCATAGATGGAGTATAATGTGTTTTATGCATTTCAATGACAAGACACTGTCAGCTCCACAAAATTCGGCCCCTCATAAATCACCTTAACCATACATTTGCAGATGTCTATACTCCCCAGCAAAACATCTGCGTTGATGAGTCCCTCATTCATTCTTCTGGCCGCCCTGCATTCAATTCCTCCCCAGCAAGCAAGCTGACAAATAGAATCGGGAGAAGCTTCCCCGTACTGTCTGTCACGAGGGGGGGGCGCAGGTATAGTTCGGTTTTGACTGGAATGCCAATTTAACCATCAGACAAATGCAGCTAAGGCAGTATCTGCATTACACCAAGAAAAACACCGTGCATCGTGTAGCTCTCCCCTCCGATGTGTTTCGTCACAAGTACTGACACACAAAGGTTTAGCAAAATGCTGTTAATGCAAATTAACACAAAAAATGCGGCTGTGTTGTTACAAT
Organism: Staurois parvus; assembly: GCF_062004578.1. Lineage (NCBI taxonomy): Eukaryota > Metazoa > Chordata > Amphibia > Anura > Ranidae > Staurois > Staurois parvus. The sequence goes on from NW_028319349.1 coordinate 243,621, forward strand.
TGTGCACTCATACAGCAACAATCACTGGAGAAAAAAAAACCACAATCCCAAAAATAGCTCAGTGATGCCCTGGTCCAGATCTGGGAGGAAATCCCCCAGGACACCATCCGTGGTCTCATTAGGATCCCCCCCGACGTTGTCAGGCAGAGTAAAGTCAGTCTAATCAAACAAACAACAATTGCATAATTTTTCTAATGCCACAGCGCACTAGGCACCAAAGGGTGCTGCGCCTGCCACAGGGGGGTGCAGGTTTAGTATAGTTCGGTTTTGACTGGAATGCCACTTTAACCATCAGACAAGTGCCGCTAAGGCAGTATCTGCATTACACCAAGAATAACACCGTGCATCGTGTAGCTCTCCCCTCCGACGTGTTTCGTCACAAGTACTGACACACGAAGGTTTAGCAAAATGCTGTTAATGCAAATTAACACAAAAAAATGGGGCTGTGTTGTTACAATTGTGCACTCATACAGCAACAATCATCGGAGGAAAAAAAACACAATCCCAAAAAAAGGAGCTCAGTGATGCCCTGGTCCAGATCTGGGAGGAAATCCCCCGGTCTCATTAGGATCCCCCCCGACGTTGTCAGGCATGCATACAAGCACGTGGGGGCCATACAAACTACCGAGGACCATTCTGAGTTGCTGCAATGACATTTCAGCCAATGGACTCGCCTGCTGCATCATTTTCTTCTCTTTGATTTTTGGGGTGTCTTTGAATTCAGTCCTCTGTAGGTCGATCATTTCTATCAAACGATGGGGCGTCCTTACGTTCCTAACACATCACCCGTCCATGTCAGTATAGAGATCCAGCAGGAGAGTTTTCACCATTTGAGATCTGATGGGTTTTCAAAGTGTTTCTTTAATTTTTTTTAGCAGTGTATATATTGTGTCTATTGTTTTTCTGTAAAAGGTGGTCCTAGTCTTAAGGAGTGACAAGGGTCCTCAGAAATCAGTAGGTACACAGCTATATTGTGAAGTACGCTCTGTCCTTTAAGGCAGTATGCAGCCCTTCCATCACAAAGTTCCTTCTTCTTCTAGGTCCATCTATTGAATATGATGGAGATAATTCTTGGATTGCTCCTCCTCCTGATATTCTTGTGAGTAAGTTAGAACATGATTTATTTATTTCAGGTACTTCTATAGCGCTGTTAATTTACGCAGCACTTTACATATATATATTGTACATTCCCATCAGTCCCTAACCCTCAAGGGGTGTCCCTAACTCACATTCATACATACACATACTAGGGACAATATAGACAGTATCCAATTCACCTACTAGCATGTCTTTGAAGTGGGAGGAAACCAGAGTACCAGGAGGAAACCCACACAGGCACAGGGAGAACATGCAGGCAGGAGGTGCCGTGGCTGGGATTCGAACCAACGACCCTAGTACTGCCAGGCGGAAGTGCTAACCATTTAGCAATTGTGCTGCCCATGATTGAGTGTGAATGGATGTGCGACTCCCCACCGTAGTGCTACATATTCCAGGAATTCACTTGTCACACCTCGTACATACATGCACACAAATAGTAAAACCAATTTAAACAGGAGCCTATTAACCAACCCGTATGTCTTTGGGGTGGAGGAGGAAACCCACACAAGTGCAAGCAGAATATGCAAACTCCATGCAGAGTGTGTGCTGACTGGGATTTGAATTGAGGACCCCAGTGCTGCAAGACAGATGTGCTGACCACTTTATATAGAATATGTATTTTGTTAAAAGATTATAAATGTTTTTATAAATTCTATTCACAGGTTGGTGAGATGCCTGGTTGTCCTAAAGAATGACCATGCCACCCTCGTTCAATCACATACAGCCATTAAGAATCAGGCGAAGGCTTCTAAAAGATGTGCTATTCAGCTAGTGAGACAAAGTCGTTAAGAAGGCGTGGTGAGGAGGCAGCGATGGTGGCCCAGCATTTCATGCACAACAATGACGAGCGGAAGAAGGTATGAGGCACCAATATACATGAAACGTAACTTTGTCTATTGTTTTTCTGTAAAAGGGGGTCCTAGTCTTAAGGAGTGACAAGGGTCCTCAGAAATCAGTAGGTACACAGCTATATTGTGAAGTACGCTCTGTCCTTTAAGGCAGTATGCAGCCCTTCCATCACAAAGTTCCTTCTTCTTCTAGGTCCAACTATTCAACCAACATGATTGCGATAATTATTGGATTGCTCCTCCTGATATTCTTGTGAGTATTGACACTCTAAGTCTGATTTTCTCTGCAACTAATCCTATTAGAGGCAATGCTATAGTGTGACAAAATAAATAGTGGTGTGAACCTCCTGCACTACTAGTGGTGCACCCAAATGAAAATTCTATTGTTGAAACCAAAAATTCAGAATGCACTTTACTCTTTACGTCTGGAGGAAAATAAATGAATTGAGGACCCCAGTGCTGCAAGACAGATGTGCTGACCACTTTATATAGAATATGTATTATATTAAAAGATTATAAATGCTTTCATAAATTCTATTCACAGGTTAATGAGAAGCTTGGTCAACTTGAGAAATAAGAATGCCACCCTCATTAAGTTTTCTGATATAAAGAAGCATGAGGAAAAAATCTTAAACACATCTATAAAGCAGATAAAAAATCAAGCCGAGAGGTTAAGAAGCGATGGGGAGGAGGCACGGGTGGTGGCCCAATACTTCCTGTATGAAAATGACAAGCTGAAGAAGGTATGAGACACCAACATACATGAAACGTAACTTGGTCTAGGCTTTTATTGTCTTTGCCCCCAGTGAGAAGATCCCCGCACTCCCTGTTAGGAAAGCCCCTTTTTAGTAAAATAGGGAAGGGTTAGAACCTCTGTCAGGCCATTATTACTGCATGTATCTTCCTGTCCTAGTGACAACTCTTCTCATTCCTTTTCCTTCTGTCAGTCACTGACAGATTACACCAGTAGTTCGTAGATACAGTGAGTACAAGCAGCACACTTGCACACAGAACACTTTCAGGTCACATTTAACCCCCTGATTGCCCCTCCCAGTTAACCCCTTCCCTGCCCTGTCACCGGTGTCATTAGTACAGTGTACAGATTTTTTTGCTGATCACTGTATTCCTGTCGCCGGCGACTTCAGATAGCGTTAGTGTCCCTCCCAGATAGCGCTAGATTGCCCGTCATTACACCAGTCATCACATTTAACCCCTTGATTACCAGGAACACGATCACATACACTATAAACCTCCATTGCTAGTATAGTGTCTGAACGGATCAATATTTTTAATCAGATCAGCACTAAACCAGCGTTCACGTTAGTATAGTTTCCCCCAAAATGCACCTGCGTTTAGCCCCTACACTTACCCCTCCCTTAGCAAGTGCAGTGTCAGTAGATCACCGTTACTTGATACATTGCACACAAAACCGTTGTGTTCGCAGAATCAGGTGTGATCTTTGTTAGCATTTGCTGGTACATTTTTTGTAGCGGTTCAAGCAGTCCCTGACAGCCAGGCGCTCTTTTTCCCGTCAGTTGTACTAGGTACCTATAAATTTAGTGGCCAAAATGTCAATGGAAAGGTACTCTAGTGAAGAGGCCTACAGGATTCTGAACATGTCAGGTGAGAGTGAAGGGGAAGACTCCCTGACAGAATCCGCCTCAGAATACGAACCTATAGGCAGCAGCGGCACCCTGACAGAATGCTCAGACAAAGGAGAAGAGGTCCCTGCTAAGGTCAGGCATACCTGAACCTGTTCCCAAATTGCTGAGATGTTACAAACGCATGATGACTCTCATATGTAGCAGAGTGCCAGTACTAGTGCCGCTCCACCTTTTTGTGGACTGGCGAGCACCAGCGGCCTAGTACATCCTGGTCTTTCACATACCAGCACTGCAGTATGACTTGGTAACGTAGCGAGTCCCATAAACAGTACAAGTTGGTGCGGGGGCGAGCACAAGTATTGTCTCGCAGCCACCAAGAATTCGCACACAGACCCGTACAGCTCCTTGTATCCTTCCGGATGTGCTTGCAAATTCCGCTTGGCTGCCCACAAATTCTGCAGCACCCCAGTCACTGCCCAACCCAGAATTCAGGTGGAAAAAGCAAATCTAACTACTCCCCTTGATTATTTGTAACTGTGTTTCACAGAAGATCTGAATGCATTGATTGTGGATCAAAACAATTTATATGCACAACAGTTTATCGCCGCCAACCCAAAATCAAACCTTGTCAGACCATTCGCATGGAAACCTATTACAGTTTCCGAATGTAATGTTTTGGGCCTAAAACTCAAAATGGACATTATTAAAAAAAATGAATTGTGGTTGTATTGGTCCGCAGACCCGATTCATCATATGCCCGTGTTCTCTGCTGCCATGGCCAGGCATAGATATGAGAGTATAATGTGATTTATGCATTTCAATGACAATACGCTCTGTCGTCCTCGGGGTGACCCTGAATTTGATCGGCCCCACAAAATTCGGTCCCTCATAAATCACCTTAACCACAAATTTTGCAGATGTCTATACTCCCCAGCAAAACATCTGCATTGAGGAATCCCTCATTAATTTTTTTGGCCGCCCTGCATTCAAACAATTTCTCCCCAGCAAGCAAGCCAGATAGAAGTAGGAATTGGGAAACCTGTCCTCCCTAATCCCCCCCCCCACCCTGTCCCATGTAGCATGGGATGTTGCTAATGGGCCGCTGGGCTAAACGCAGTTCACATTCCCCAGTGGCTGTACCTGTACCCCCAGATAGTTGGCGACCCCCTCAATCCTGGGGAAGAGGAGCTTCGGGTGCACTGCTGCATGGTCTCTGTCCTCCTCCCTTCTCCGAAGCTGCCACAATATGCTACGATGGTACTCCTGAACCCTTTAGATATGGGATGGTGGGGAGATGTGGAGGCTCCTGGTTCCTCACCTTGCCTGGGACCTGGTTATTTATTTTGCTTACCATACAGTCAGGCTTCTCGTAACTTTACGCCAAGGCTTTGTGGCCTACTGGTACTCCCGGTGTCATTTTGCTAATGGACTGGTGTTCTTTCTGCAGACCGCTCACTGAACTGGAGCCCTGCTCCGGATGGACAATACTGTGGGCCGCTTTCTGCAGTGAGCGGTGGGGCCCTGTTTTCTTTATGGCATTGCCCCTTTCTTTCTGCCCCCCCCCTCCTCCCATGGCAAAAAGGAGCCCACCTATGGTACTGAGGGTGCCTGGAAGGATCTGCTGTGGCTTTAGCAGCAATTCCGGCATATTTTGGAACATTCTTGCATAACTGCATTTTTCAGTGTAGATCCCATACCCATCCCAGCAGGCAGTACAAAAGCTGAAGGGAATTTTGTACTTTTTGAGCATTTTGGGCCCCCTTCCCCCATTGCCAAGATCATGTCCTGCTGCTCCCAGGAGCCATTAGAGGGGAGCGGCAGACCATAGCGAGGGGGGCACACTCATCCCTTCAAATATGTTAAAGTGTAGGTCATGGCAATAAAGAAAACCAAAATATTTTTGTACATCTTTGCAAAACAAGATTGGAAAGCTCCCAATCAAAAGTATGCATCGGGAGCTTACTGATCCCCACCGGCTACCATGCTGGGAGCTCTTAGGTGTGCAGGAGACCAGCGTGGCATCAGCCATCTACTGATCACTGGTGCAATACTTTCCAGGCTCCTTTGGACAAAAATATTAAATGCACATTTTTTTAACTGCAAAAAAATGAACATTTATCATTTTTGTCCAATAGGAGAACTTATTCTTTTAAATTGTCAAGTGTTTGGGCATGAATTGAGTTCATTAGGCAGAATAATCATTTATTTAGGCCATTAAGATACATTAACGTTCAAGTGCTCGCCATGCCTCGCATTATTGCACGCTTAGATGCGTTTACATGCATCAAGTGTTTTTTCTGCCAAAATGCTGCTGCTCCTGGATATGCTGACAGTGTTTTTTCTGCTTCTAAACACCTATAAATGCCTATGTGTGCATGGAGACATAGGCTAACATGCAGGGCATTTAGCGACAAAAACACCAGACGCCCCTAAAAGCAGCTTTTTTAATGCCCAGTGTGCATGAGGCCTAAAACTTTCCAGTGCCTGGGGTTCAGCACTGTCTTCCTGCAGCCAGTTCTTCTCTCTGCTGTGGGTCCCCGGCGCCCCCATCTTTGATAGGAGAGCTGGCTGTGGCTTCTTGAGAAACCAGTCGACTCCCCACTGTGCATGCGCAAACTCGTGCCGCATTTTCAATCATCCTGCAGCCTCCTGGGACATGTGATGTGTCCTGGGAGAGATGCGGGCAAAGGACACTATCTTTGCGTAGGCAAAATTTGTGAAGGGGGTGTGGCAACAAATAAAAAGTGGTACCCCCTCATCTAAAAAAACAAACATATCTTGGTTACAGGCTGGGGGGAGGGAGCAAACCAGCAGAACATCACTTTTTGAGTGAAGTTCTGCTTTAAAGGGATAAAAATGCGCATGTATTCATGAGCTGTACAATAAAATATAGTACATACATTGAATTTAAACTGACCAATGCCTTTGTTTTTAATGCCTCGCAAATAAAAGCTGCAGAGCTTATTGTCTGCAATGTGTTACAGGAAAACCAGGAGATGAAAAAACTCCTCGAAGATGCAGATGTGATTGTTACATCTGATCTTCAGAGGCTTAGAGTACTGGAGCAGAGGAACCGAGAGCTTTTGGCACAGCTTGAGGCCACTACACAAAGTAAGTGACACCAGAATATAAACTGCCTGATTGCAGCAATCCTCAGATCATGCCACATGGAAGTGTCGGCTGAAGGGCATGCTGGGAGGTTAATTGGCTCCTGTGTAAATTGGCCCTAGTATGTGTATGTATGAATGTGAGTTAGGAACCTTAGATTTTACTCCCCTTGAGGGTTAGGTACTGATGTGAATGTACAAGATTGTACGCCCCTTGAGGGTTAGGGACCCATATGAATGTACAAGATTGTACGCCCCTTGAGGGTTAGGGACCCATGTGAATATACAAGATTGTACGCCCCTTGAGGGTTAGGGACCCATATGAATGTACAAGATTATACGCCCCTTGAGGGTTAGAGACCCATGTGAATGTACAAGATTGTACGCCCCTTGAGGGTTAGGGACCCATGTGAATGTACAAGATTGTACGCCCCTTGAGGGTTAGAGACCCATGTGAATGTACAAGATTGTACGCCCCTTGAGGGTTAGGGACCGATGTGAATGCACAAGATTGTACGCCCCTTCAGGGTTAGGGACCCATGTGAATGTACAAGATTGTACGCCCCTTGAGGGTTAGGGACCCATGTGAATGTACAAGATTGTACGCCCCTTGAGGGTTAGGGACTGATGTGAATGTACATTATATATGTAAAGCGCTGTGTAAACTGATGGCACTATATAAATAACTGTAATAAAATGTTTTGCCTTTTACCGGAAAAGTTATTTGCATACAATTTCATCAATTAAAGTAAATTTAAAGCCAGTTCTGTCATTTGTATTTATTTACTGATACCTCCAGGGTGCCCATCTTGTATGTAGTTTCTATATGTAACGAGTCAGGTATGTAGGCAGGAGTTCATTCTTCTGGTTCCATGCTTGTTCTGGATCACTGAAGCAGTGGGGAATGAGCCAAGGCTTAAGATATAATGGCCCTGGATCCAGGACCTTTGGGCCCCTTTCACACGGGCGTTACTTTTTTTTTCATGAGTTCAGTTACGTTTTTTCTTAAAAAAAAAAAAAAAAAAATAGCAGTTTTCATCCGTTTACATCCCTTTTTTTGTCTGTTTAAATCTGCTTTTAGCTCGTTTACATCGTTTTTTTTGGCCGTTTACATCCTTTTTTTAGCCGGTTACATCTGTTTTTGTCCATTTTAACAGAAAAAAATTGGGGTCTCTTCTGTTCAAAAAAGCATGTTAACGGATGTGGACATTAACGGATGTAAACAGATGATCATCCGTTTACATCCGCTACACCATAGAAATGCATGATGCCCGTTTTTCATCCGTGAACGGATAGATGAATAACTGACATAGGGAATGCCCGGGTGAAATGGGTCTTACAGTAAATCTATGATGAAAAACATATGCAGAGTTTGATAGGAGACACTGATCTGGAGCAAGCCTGTAGTCGGCAAAGTCTTACGTCCCAAGCTTGTTTTCTCCAAGTCACTGATTCACCAAGTAGTAAACCCAGAATCAGGAGGACCGTTCTGGAGCCTACACCTAACCGAAGTGCCAGCTGATCACTGAACGAAGATCAGATCGGCTTTGTTCAGCTCTGTGATATAGTAACTCAGAAGCGATGACCTCATATCACTTCCGGGTTACCCAGATATAAAGAGCGCCATTTGTAAAAATGTCAAGCGTTCGATGATACTGATCTTGGTGTGATCAAATACTATTAAGGGCAGAGGAGGGATTTGGGGTCTTGGAGACCCCAGATCTCTCCATAAAGAGTACCTGTCACATGTGATTGCTGTCACAACGGATGTTTCCATTTCTTCTGAACGGTGGATGAAAGCACGTTCTTCACTTTATATGAACTGCCTGTTCACTTCAACTGTGTTGGAGTTTATGGAACACACGATTTGGGACTTTTGCACTTGTATAGGATATGTGGATTTGTTTTAGAATTATTTGCAGTCATTTATTTGAGGTATAAAAGTTTTTCTGAACATTTTTTGTTTACCTATTATTGACGGTAGAAAGCAAGTGCCATCGGTAGTACATGTTTATTCTTCATCATTTTTCAGGTTTGAGACTTCTTGGTGAGCCATCTATATGACAGGTGAGAGTTGGTGCCAGGGATGGTCTGTATTGTGTGGACAGTTTGGTCAGATGCCGGGTCGTCCTGAAAAAGGATCATGCCACCCTCCTCAGATCATCTAGAGCCATCAAACTGGCTGGGGCTTTCAGAAGACAGGCTGAGCAGTTGAGGAGACAGGCTAAGGAGTCAAAAAGGCATGTTGAGGAGGCAGAGATGGTGGCTGAGCATTTCATATATGAGAATGACAAGCTGAAGAAGGTATGAGGCACCAACATACATGAAACCCGTAGATGAACATTGCTGGATATTTATGCACAATACATCTGGTGCGGTTTGGCACCTGAATAATGTGAGTGGCCACTTTATATGTTTTTTAGTAAAATAGAGTTTTGAAAGGATAAAGCACTATTGTGTTTTATTTTTTTTCACCATGTATGCTGAGAGGAGAAGGAAGAGGGATTAAGGAGAGTAGTGATCTGTGAAGGAAGATTCCATTGCCAGGATACACCGGTTATATGTCCGCTTCAAGGGACACATGCGGTTTTTTTGACCTAACTTTTTGTAAGGTCAAAAACTCCAGGTGAGGGAACATTAGGTGTTTTTGGTGGAGGATTTAATCACATGAAGATGAAACATGAAATGTACTAACGTTGAAGAAATCACTATTCAGAGACTTTTTTTTTTTTTTTAATGATTTATAGTCAAGATTATATATTGATAGATGTTTACACATTTTTTGGTTTATTAATGTGTGTTGTAGGAAGTGCGGTACTGTATCTATAGGATTCCTATTCCCTCAAGTAATACATTTTCTCTTTGGTTCATTGACGGACACACCTCCCCAGACAGAAAACTTTCCTCCCCCCCTCCCCTTTCTACCCCGTTGGTCCCTTGGCCCACCACTGAGTGTCAGGAGGAAGCTGGTACGGTTTGCCTGCCGGTGCCCCCTGCTGCTAAGCATTTATGTAGCGCCCTCCAGGTCCCAGAGGGGGATGGTGAGCAGGGGCAGGCTCCTGGCACACAGAAACGTTCCAGGAGGGAAATCAAGGAGTTGACGCCCACGAGTGGTGAGAGTGCAGGGGAGGCATCTACTTCTAGAGATGGCTGGCAGGCTAAAAGAAAAAGGAGGAGGAAGAAAACCAAGGGGACTGAGGAGCAAGCTAGTGGGCCACAGTCTGGTGGTTCTCAAGGGCCCCCGGATGATGGTATCCTGCATCTCAGTAATGCATTTTCTGTATTGTCCTCCTCAGAGGACGAGCAGTCCTCTGTCCATGAAATGGATGCAGTCAATTAAACTTTTTGTAAGTCAAGGTTGAGCATGACCAACTTAATCACTAAGAATGGCTGTACCTGCTCCATGTCGACTTGCGACCGTTAATGTCGCAAGTATTCGCTCTACGGTGGCTCGCTACATGGCCTTCGATTTTCTCAGCCGAGTTGAAGCTGACATTTTGTTTTTGCAAGAGACCTGGCTAGCATATGTGGCGGAGATGCATCTAGCAAAGAGGGAGTGGAGGTATGGGCCCTCCCTCTGGTCTCTTGCGGCCGAGCCCTGTAGTGGAGTTACGGTCCTTTTTTAAGACCGGTTCGGTGGCATGTCGACGAGTGATTGAGGTGGAAGTTGTCAGATGTCTATTCGTAGACGCTGTCGTGGGGGGGCAATCCCTTCGCCTCATAAATTTCTACGGCCCTCAGTCTAAGGGCGAGGAAGAGCCTCCTCACGGCAGTCAAGCCTTATCTTTTTACGTCCCAGCAGGTGGTCTTCGGTGGACCGCCTGGTGTCCTTGGGAGGCTCCCAAGAACAGATATCCACTCTAAGGCTTCAACTAAGGGAGTGCCAGTATGACCGTCTCGCCTCCCTCGTTCTTGAGAGGGACTACGGGAAGTTTAACTCCCCGGATCCTTACAGGAACTGCGGTGAGGCGACGAGTTCGAAGGTCATACGCGGCCTGATTGACACTTCAGGAGTCCTGGTTCGGTCCAGGCCGGGAATTCTGGGTGTGGTCAGAGACCACTTTTCGGGCATCCAGAAGCGGAAGCGCTTAGACATGGAGAAAGCCAGACGTTTCCTTGACGAGACACCGCTGCCGGCGGTGTCTGACTTTCCTAACTCTTTGACAGAAAGGATTTCAGTGGCGGAAGTAGAGCAGGCCATCGACTCATTGTCATCCAAAAAGACGGCGGGAGCTGACGGGCTCTCGGCCGAGTTTTACAAAACCTTTAAGAGTCTGTTGGCTCCTCACTTGACGGAGGTCTTCAATGCATGTTTGGCCAAGGGGCTGCTACCTCCCTCAATGAGAAGGTCGGCCCTAATCCTTTTGTCAAAGGGGAAAGATCCGTCTGTGGTGGAGAATTGGCGCCCCATCGCCCTTATCAACACAGATAGAAAGGTGTTGGCTAAGATCCTTTTTGTACGTCTGTCAGCTGTGGCTGATGGGGTACTGTCTGCGGCACAGCACTATGCAATTCCTAGCCGAGGCACCTTTAGTGCTGTCCTTTGTGTCCGGGAGGCTGTGGAAAGGTGCAGGGCTGGAGAGGATAGACAGTACCTGCTGGCTTTAGATCAGGCACAGGCTTTTGACAGGGTAAACCACGATTACCTGTGGCTCCTCCTGGTGAGATACGGTCTGCCGGGACGGTTCATCAATTGGCTCCGTACTTTATACAGGGAGGCGGTGAGCTTTCCTCTTGTCAACGGCTGGGTGGGCCCCTCTTTCCCCGTGGGCTCCGGTGTCAGATAGGGGTGCCCCTTGAGCCCTCTTCTATACGTTTTTGCGGTTGACCCCTTCACCTGAAAGCTCGACTGCGGACGATTGAGGTGGGTCTCAATGAGCCCGTGGCAGCCCGAGCCCGGCGGTGAGAGCGGTGGCCTATGCAGACGACATCTCTGTAGTAGTGTCAAGTGGGAGGGAGGCCCGATTTGTGGAGACACAGATTCGGGACTACTCGGAGGCGTCCGGTTCACTAGTGAACTGGAACAAGAGCAAAGCTTTTTGGATGGGGAGGGAGGGTGAGGAATTTCCCCTCCCGGACGCTTTCCCCAAGCCTCAACCGGAAATTAAAATCCTTGGCATCCTTTTCGGCCCTGGGGATTACCCCACACGAAATTGGGAGCGCAGACTGTAGGATGCCACCCGGAAAGTGTCAGCTTGGAAAGGCTGGAAGCTGTCCTTAAGGGAAAGAGTGAGCCTTGTCAAAACTTACCTGCTGCCTGAATTTTTATTTGTCAGCTACGTATGTCTTTTGCCAGCACCCCTCTATGCGCGGATCTGTAGTCTGTTCTTCCAACTACTGTGGGGAAACAGACTTATTCTGATCAAGAGGGAGGTCACGTACCTACGGAGAGAGCTAGGCGGGTTGGACATGGTCCACCAAATAGTGTTCTACACTACCATTTTTATTAAACACAACTTACAGTCCATCTTTAAGGATGAGCCCTCTCTGTGGGAACGTTTGTGCAAGGACTGGCTACTGCTGTTCTTGAATGAATGGGAAGGGGGAGGCAGGCCTGGTGATCTGAGAACAGCACATCGCTGCCTCCCATCCTATGTCCCACAGGCTTCAAAGGTACTGAGGCGGTGGCGCATAACTGCCGTGGAGGTAGGGTCCACTGGTCGGCACGAGCTATACCAGAGGATCATGTCATCGGACATTTTGAAGCCACTGGCCTTGAGAGACTGCCCAGACAGTGTCCTCAGGGAGGAGCTAGCTCTCCTGAATTCTCCAAGAATTCCGCTAAAGTTTTGGGATCTCGCATGGAGGTCTTTCCATGGAAGACTTTATGTCCGTGCGAACCTAAAGTACAGAAACCTAGAGGACAGGGGCTGTCCTCGACCGGAATGTGGGGGGGGGCACTGGAGACCATGGACCACTTTTTGGTCCAGTGCCCTTTCAATGCGGAGGTTCACAGGGGGGTAGGGGCTGCCATTGGCTATCCCCGCTTCTCCTCTCTGTCTCTTCCCGAGCGGGTGTATGGCAACTTCAGAGTGAGGGAAGGTTTTGAGCTGCCTACACTTTATTTAGTTAGCATAGTCACGCTTTTCTACACTTGGCACGCACGCTGTCTTCTGTCCACTAGGGACAAAATCCTGCCTGTCCAGGAGGTGGTGAGAGACACTTTTGGTGAGCTGATGAAGGTGCTTCATCTGGAAAGGAGCAGGGTTGGGCCGGAAAGGAGTGCCTGTTTATGGAGGGGTTTCCACTTCCAGCCTCCTTAAAGGTACCAACGCTGCCCCTTGTGGTGCTTGCTTTGCTTTCTTTGCTCTGCTTGGCCATCTATCTTTCCACTCCCCTAGATTCTGTACTCTGTTTTTGAAATAGGGCTGCAGACGTCTAAAGGCTTAAATGCTCTGCCTTGGCCTAGGTAGATTAGTGGTTTATATGTCAAGAACGAAGCATCTGTGAGAATACGCAGCAGCCTTGGCCCGAAACAGGGGCTGTAAAAACGCCCATTTATGTGGTGAGGCGCTGTGTATAATTTCTAGATCGCTTTCTTTCACCTTATTGTAAGAAAGTCATTTATTTATGAAGTTATGACTTATAACAACTGATAAGAAATGCAAACAAGAGCAAGGGCTGTAAAAACGCCCAGTTACATGGCGGGTAGTTGTGAAGAAAAATTTGGAAAGCTTATTTGACATCGTTGTAAATAACTATACTAATGACGGTATGATTTCTAAATATAAATTAATGATATGACACATATTGCTATATGAAACTATATGAAAGTAGCAGTTTTCAAATTAAAAATATTTCCAGCTCCAATAGCGTATATTAACGTTGCTGCAGTTAAAAAGCTCGTAGTTGGATCTTGGGATCGAGCTGGCGGTCAACCGCGAGGCGAGCTACCGCCTGTCCCAGCCCCTGCCTCTCGGCGCCTCCCCGATGCTCTTGACTGCGTGTTTTTTTTTTTTTAATGATTTATAGTCATGATTATATATTGATATATGTTACCTTATTCCCTGGGATTTTTTAAAATCAACGGCTCGGCAGGGCTGGGCGACCGTCTGGATATTCTAGATCCGGTGGTCACGCCAGTCTGGCCAGCGAGCATGCACACACCTTTAGTTCTGGGTTGGCCGTGACAAAGCCCCATCCTAGACTGGGGTCACCAGTGAGTTAAATGTCTAGCGGGGTCAAATATGACTGGGCCCTGGAGTCTGTGTCACAGTGTCACCCTGGCAGACAGACCCCCTACTTCAGTGGTGAGGTGGATCTGTCTCGGGAGTGTTACCCGCAACCCCAGTGGATTGGTATGTAAACGCTTCCCTCCCCTCCTCTGGCATGCACAGGTACTTTCTTGGGGTGGTCGGTCCCTATGGGTTCCCCTTCCTCCCCTGCAGGGTCTGTGTCTCCTACCACCCTCTCCCCCATCCTGTCTGTGTCCTTTTAAGGTATTTATTATGTTTAGAAACAGCCAAAAGTCGCAGGCTGCTAAGTCAGGGGAATAAGGTGGTTGGTCAAGTTTCAGAATGGGTTTCTAGCCCGTGCTTTCATGTGCAAGCAGAAAATGCAAACTCCATGCAGAGTGTGTGCTGATTGGGATTTGAATTGAGGACCCCAGTGCTGCAAGACAGATGTGCTGACCACTTTATATAGAATATGTATTATATTAAAAGATTATAAATGCTTTCACAAATTCTATTCACAGGTTGATGAGATGCCTGGTCGACTTAAAAAAAAAAAGAATGCCACCCTCGTTCAGTTATGTGAAATAAAGAAGCATCAGGCAAAAATGTACAACACATTTTTAAAGCGGATAAAAAAATCAAGCCAAGAGGTTAAGAAGCGATGGGGAGGAGGCACGGGTGGTGGCCCAATACTTCTTGTATGAAAATGACAAGCTGAAGGAGGTATGAGGCACCAACATACATGAAACGTAACTTGGTCTAGGCTTTTATTGTCTTTGCCCCCAGTGAGAAGATCCCCGCACTCCCTGTTAGGAAAGCCCCTTTTCAGTAAAATAGAGAAGGGTTAGAACCTCTGTCAGGCCATTATTACTGCATGTATCTTCCTGTCCTAGTGACAACTCTTCTCATTCCTTTTCCTTCTGTCAGTCACTGACAGATTACACCAGTAGGTGGTACACCAAGTGAATTGTTTCTGTCCTAGGAGGAGGAATGGACCCCTTGGAACTTTAATTTCAGAGTTCCGTTTGTTATATCTGACCTCTAGCGTTCCCTTCTGTCTTGCACAGTTGTGCCGGCTCCTCTCCTGCACTGAAATGGCTTCCTGTGATCTTCTCACATGGTGCATTAACCGCATCCCGACTGCCCTATATCAGAAATACTGCGACAGGGCGGCACAGGTGCGCAAAATCACGTATAGATCCAATTTTAGGCCAGTGATGTTCGTCCTAAATCGGATGATCGATCCCTGCCCTGTCAGGGATCTTCCTGTACCTGTGTTTACATTACACATGTACAGCAAATGATGAAATCTCTGGGCACATTCCATCCCGAAGAAAGAAGATACAGTGAGTACAAGCAGCACACTTGCACACAGAACACTTTCAGGTCACATTTAACCCCCTGATTGCCCCTCCCAGTTAACCCCTTCACTGCCATGTCACCGGTGTCATTAGTACAGTGTACAGAATTTTTGCTGATCACTGTATTCCTGTCGCCAGCGACTGCAGATACCGTTGCGTCCCTCCCAGATGGCGTCAGATTGCCCGACATTACACCAGTCATCACATTTAACCCCTTGATTACCAAGAACACGATCATATACACTATAAACCTCCATTGCTAGTATAGTGTCTGAACGGATCAATATTTTTAATCAGATCAGCACTAAACCAGCATTCACGTTAGTATAGTTTCCCCCAAAATGCAGCGTTAGCAGGATCAGACCCGGCACCTGCGTTTAGCCCCTACACTTACCCCTCCCCCAGCAAGTGCAGTGCCAGTAGATCACCGTTACTTGATACATTGCACACAAAACCGTTGTGTTCGCAGAATCAGGCGTGATCTTTGTTAGCATTTGCTGGTACATTTTTTGTAGCGGTTCAAGCAGTCCCTGACAGCCAGGCGCTCTTTTTCCCGTCAGTTGTACTAGGTACCTGTAAATTTAGTGGCCAAAATGTCAATGGAAAGGTACTCTAGTGAAGAGGCCTACAGGATTCTGAACATGTCAAGTGAGAGTGAAGGGGAAGACTCCCTGACAGAATCCGCCTCAGAATACGAACCTATAGGCAGCAGCGGCACCCTGACAGATGGCTCAGACAAAGGAGAAGAGGTCCCTGCTAAGGTCAGGCATACCTGAACCTGTTCCCAGATTGCTGAGATGTTACAAACGCATGATGACTCTCATATGTAGCAGAGTGCCAGTACTAGTGCCGCGCCACCTTTTTGTGGACTGGCGAGCACCAGCGGCCTAGTACATCCTGGTCTTTCACATACCAGCACTGCAGTATGACTTGGTGACGTAGCGAGTCCAATAAATGCAGTACAAGTTGGTGCGGTGGCGAGCACAAGTATTGTCCCACAGACACCAAGAATTCGCACACAGACCCGTACAGCTCCTTGTATCCTTCCGGATGTGCTTGCAAATTCCGCTTGGCTGCCCACAAATTCTGCAGCACCCCAGTCACTGCCCAACCCAGAATTCAGGTGGAAAAAGCAAATCTAACTACTCCCCTTGATTATTTGTAACTGTGTTTCACAGAAGATCTGAATGCATTGATTGTGGATCAAAACAATTTATATGCACAACAGTTTATCGCCGCCAACACAAATTCAAACCTTGTCAGACCATTCGCATGGAAACCTATTACGGTTTCCGAATGTAATGTTTTGGGCCTAAAACTCAAAATGGACATTATTAAAAAAAAATGAATTGTGGTTGTATTGGTCCGCAGACCCGATTCATCATATGCCCGTGTTCTCTGCTGCCATGGCTAGGCATAGATATGAGAGTATAATGTGATTTATGCATTTCAATGACAATACGCTCTGTCGTCCTCGGGGTGACCCTGAATTTGATCGGCCCCACAAAATTCGGTCCCTCATAAATCACCTTAACCACAAATTTGCAGATGTCTATACTCCTTAGCAAAACATTTGCGTTGAGGAGTCCCTCCATTAATTTTTTTGGCCGCCCTGCATTCAAACAATTTCTCCCCAGCAAGAAAGCCAGATATAAGTAGGAATTGGGAAACCTGTCCTCCCTAATCCCCCCCCCCCCCACCCTGTCCCATGTAGCATGGGATGTTGCTAATGGGTCGCTGGGCTAAACGCAGTTCACATTCCCCAGTGGCTGTAGCTGTACCCCCAGATAGTTGGTCACCCCCTCCGCAGTCCTGGGGAAGAGGAGCTTCGGGTGCACTGCTGTATGGTCTCCTTCCTCCTCCCTTCTCAGAAGCCAGGGGCTGCCACAATGTGCTATGATGGTACTCCTGTACCCTTTAGATATGGGATGGTGGGGAGATGTGGAGGCTCCTGGTTCCTCACCTTGCCTGGGACCTGGTTATTTATTTTGCTTAATGTGCAGTCAGGCTTCTCGTAACTTTAGGACAAGGCTTTGTGGCCTACTGGTACCCCTGGGGCAATTTTGCTAATGGACTGGTGTTCTTTCTGCAGACCGCTCAGTGAACTGGAGCCCTGCTCCGGATGGACGATGCTGTGGGCCGCTTTCTGCAGTGAGCGGTGGGGCCCTGTTTTCTTTATGGCATTGCCCCTTTCTTTCTGCTCCCCCTCCTTCCATGGGGACAAGGTCCATTCCCACATGTGGGAGGAGACCACCTATGGTACTGAGGGTGCCTGGAAGGATCTGCTGTGGCTTTAGCAGCAGTTCCGGCATATTTTGGAACATTCTTGCATAACTGCATTTTTCAGTGTAGATCCTATAGCCAATCCTGGAAGGCAGTACAAAAGCTGATGGGAATCTGTACCTTTTGGAGCATGTTGGGCCCCCTTCCCCCATTGCCAAGATCATGTCCTGCTGCTCCCAGGAGCCATTAGAGGGGAGCGGCAGACCATAGCGAGGGGGGCACACTCATCACTTCACATATGTTAAAGTGTAGGTCATGGCAATAAAGAAAACCAAAAAGCTCCCGGTCAAAAGTATGCATCGGGAGCTTACCGATCCCCACCAGCTACCATGCTGGGAGCTCTTAGCTCGGTATAGTCATATATGCGTACAGCCTGCGCCAAGAGTTTAAAGAGGAACTTCCGAGAATGGACTACAAGTCCCAACAGCCTTAGCGGCATAGTTTTCAATGAACCATCATGGTACTGAGGAGCGCCTTAGTAGTTCATTGAAGCTTCCTGTCAGTATATCTGCTTGCTTATACATCCCGTAAGGCGGGCAGATATATTGAGAGGTGTGCAGGAGACCTGCGTGGCATCAGCCATCTACTGATCACTGGTGCAATAGTTTCCAGGATCCTTTGGATAAAAATAATAAATGCACATTTTTTAACTGGAAAAAAATGAGCATTTATCATTTTTGTCCAAAAGGTGAACTTATCCTTTAACATGTCAAGTGTTTGGGCATGAATTCAGTTCATTAGGCACAATAATCATTTATTCTGGCCATTAAGATACATTAACGCTCAAGTGCTCGCCATGCCTCGCATTATTGCACGTTTAGATGCGTTTACATGCATCAAGTGTTTTTTCTGCCGAAATGCTGCTGCTCCTGGATATGCTGACAGTGTTTTTCTGCTTCTAAACACCTATGTGTGCATGGAGACATAGGCTAACATGCAGCGCATTTAGCAGCAAAAACACCAGATGCCCCTAAAAGCAGCTTTTTTTAATGCCCAATGTGCATCAGGCTTAAAACTCAGCAACTTTCCAGTGCCTGGGGTTCAGCGCTGTCTTCCTGCAGCCAGTTCTTCTCTCTGCTGTGAGTCCCCGGCACCCTCATCTTCGATAGGAGAGCTGGCTGTGGCTTCTTGAGAAACCAGTCTCCTCCCCACTGTGCATGCGCAAACTCGTGCCGCATTTTGAATCATCCTGCAGCCTTCTGGGACATGTGATGTGACCCGGGAGAGATGCGGGCAAAGCACACTATCTTTGCCTAGCCAAAAATTGTGAAGGGGGTGTGGCAACAAATAAAAAGTGGTACCCCCTCATCTAAAAAAAACAAACATAACTTGGTTACAGGCTGGGGGGAGGGAGCGAACCAGCAGAACATCACTTTTTGAGTGAAGTTCTACTTTAAAGGGATAAAAATGCGCATGTATTCATGAGCTGTACAATAAAATATAGTACATATATCGAATTTAAACTGACCAATGCCTTTGTTTTTAATGCCTCGCAAATAAAAGCTGCAGAGCTTATTGTCTGCAATGTGTTACAGGAAAACCAGAAGCTGAAAGAACTTGTGGAAGACGCAGATATGATTAGTACATCTGATCTTCAAAGGCTTAGAGTACTGGAGCAGAGGAACCGAGAGCTTTTGGCACAGCTTGAGGCCACTACACAAAGTAAGTGACACCAGAATATAAACTGCCTGATTGCAGCAATCCTGAGATCATGCCACATGGAAGTGCCGGCTGATCACTGAACCAAAGATCAGATCGGCTTTGTTCAGCTCTGTGATATAGTAACTCAGAAGCGATGACCTCATATCACTTCCGGGTTACCCAGATATAAAGAGCGCCATTTGTAAAAATGTAAAGCGTTCGATGATACTGATCTTGGTGTGATCAAATACTATTAAGGACAGAGGAGGGATTTGGGGTCTTGGAGACCCCAGATCTCTCCATAAAGAGTACCTGTCACATGTGATTGCTGTCACAACGGATGTTTCCATTTCTTCTGAACGGTGGATGAAAGCACGTTCTTCACTTTATATGAACTGCCTGTTCACTTTAACTGTGTTGGAGTTTATGGAACACAAGATTTGGGACTTTTGCACTTGTATATGATATGTGGATTTGTTTTATAATTATTTGCAGTCAATTTATTTGAGGTATTATGTTTTTCTGAACATTTTTGGTCATAGAGTTTGTTTGCCTATTATTGACGGTAGAAAGCAAGCGCCATCGGTAGTACATGTTTATTCTTTTCCTTTTGGATGAAGAGGTGGCAGCTGCAAATAAGAAGTTGTATGTTATTTCTTGGCGCAGGTGGTTCTTGTGGATTCTGAATTCCAGGTTACACCTAAGTAGCCTTAAGTGCTGTCCCCTCCCCCCTATGCTAACTAACCTGTGCAAGAAAGATGTAGATGCTTACCTATTTTCAGGTTGATCCGGTCATGTGATCCAGCTACTCTGTGTCAGCCAGCTGCAGGGGAGAGGAAGGAAGTGCCAACAACGGGTGCACCATTGAAATCTATGTCATTACGGTTCCAGGCTTTACCCATGTACCCTGTCCACAACCTTCCAAAACATGTACATTTTTAAAATACTTCTGTGATTTGTGTTTATTTTTTTGAAAATGTAATTTTACTGGTTTTAAAAGTAAACCGTACAACACATGCATCAAGTGTTTTTTCTGCCGAAATGCTGCTGCTCCTGGATATGCTGACAGTGTTTTTTCTGCTTCTAAACGCCTATAAATGCCTATGTGTGCATGGAGACATAGGCTAACATGCAGGGCATTTAGCGGCAAAAACACCAGACGCCCCTAAAAGCAGCTTTTTTAATGCCCAGTGTGCATGAGGCCTAAAACTTTCCAGTGCCGGGGTTCAGCGCTGTCTTCCTGCAGCAAGTTCTTCTCTCTGCAGTGGGTCCCCGGCACCCTCATCTTTGATAGGAGAGCTGGCTGTGGCTTCTTGAGAAACCAGTCTACTCCCCACTGTGCATGTGCAAACTCGTGCCGCATTTTGTGAACCATCCTGCAGCCTCTTGGGACATGTGATGTGTCCCAGAAGGGATCCGGGCAAAGCACACTATCTTCCCCTAGCCAAGGATTGTAAAGGGGGGTCTTACAACCAGTAAAAAGTGGTACCCCCTCATCTAAAAAAAATAAAAATAAAAAACATATCTTGGTTACAGGCTGGGGGGAGGGAGCGAACCAGCGGAACATCACTTTTTGAGTGAAGTTCTACTTTAAAGGGATAAAAATGCGCATGTGTTCATGAGCTGTACAATAAAATATAGTACATACATCGAATTTAAACTGACCAATGCCTTTGTTTTTAATGCCTCGCAAATAAAAGCTGCAGAGCTTATTGTCTGCAATGTGTTACAGGAAAACCAGGAGATTAAAGCACTCTTAGAAGACACAGCTATGATTTCAACAACCAGTCTTCAAACGCTTAGAATCTTGGAAGAGAGAAACAAAGAGGTTTTGGCACAGCTTGAGGCCACTAAGCAAAGTGACACCAGAATATAAACTGCCTGATTGCAGCAATCCTGAGATCATGCCACATGGAAGTGCCGGCTGATCACTGAACCAAAGATCGGATATGTTCGGCTCTGTGATATAGTAACCCGGAAGCGATGACCTCATGTCACTTTCTTGTTACCCAGATATAAAAGGCGCCCTTTGTAAAAATGTAAAGCGTTCGATGATACTGATCTTGGTGTGATCAAATACTATTAAGGGCAGAGGAGGGATTTGGGGTCTTATAACAAGACAAATATAGACAAAAGAAATTTAAAGCAACAGTGTACAAAAAATAATTTAAGAAAAAATGCAGCACTGACAGGCACAGATTGGTAGCACTGACAGGCACTTTTGGGGCTACACTGATAATCGGTTCCCAGAATATCGGTGTAAATGTCTCCTTTCACAGTTGCCAGTTATCGGCAGTACTTTCCTCACGATGTGAAAGTGCTGCCGATAGCCAGAAAGTGTATTTACATGGTGACCAGCTGTGATTGGCCCATTACCGGGTCATAAGATCAGCTGTGCCCAAAGGACACAGCGATCACAGTGAGCGCAAGGTGCACGCCGCTGGGAGGACATCACATGGCATCCTCCCAGAAATGGATGACCCTGTAGCCGTCATTTGGCTATAGTGCGGTCAGAAAGTGGTTAAGTGAGAGCTAGCAAAATAGGAAAGGCTTTGGGCTCTAATCACCGTACCAAAGTAAAGTATATTACAAAGTAAACCTGAGGCAGGTTTCTGGAAATGCTCGTTTGCCTGGCTATGGACTGACTGACATAAAGCCGGCCATACACTGTTGCGTTAAAAATGACTGTGCTATATTATATTTTATTTAACCACCTCCCGACCGCCATATAGTAATATGACGACGCAAAGTGGTTCTCTCATTCAGGGAGGATGTCATATGACGTCCTCCCATTCTCACCGCGCATGAGCAGCTCAGAGAGCGCGATCACCGATCACGGAAAGAGCCGAAGATGTCGGCTCGATCATGTGATCAGCTGTGTCCAATCACAGCTGATCACATGTAAACAGGGAAATGCCGGTTATCGGCATTTCTCTCCTCTCAAGCTGTCACGCTGACAGCTCGTGAGGAGAAGAGAGCCGGTAATTGGCTTTCCGCGGATAGGCTGCACTGATGATCAGTGTAGCCCCAGCAGTGCCACCTGTCAGTGTCCACCAGTGCCTTGTGTCAGTGCTCATCAGTGCCTCGTGCCAGTGCCCATCAGTGCCACATCAATGCCACATATCAGTGCCCATCTGAGCTGCCTTTCAGTGCCGCCTATCAGTGCCATTCAGTGCCACCTATCAGTGCCATGCATCAGTGCTGCCTTTCAGTGCCCATCAGTGACGCCGGTCAATGCCCATCAGTGCCACCTACCAGTGCCTCCTCATCAGGGCCCATCAGTGCAGCCTATCAGTGCCCATCACTGCAGCCTCATTAGCGCACATCAGTGAAGGAGAAAAATCACTTAACAAAATTTTATAACAAAAACTAAAATGTTTTTTCTTTCAAAATTTTCAGTGGTTTGGGTTTAAGAAAAAATAAAAAAAAAACCCAAGGTGATTAAATAAAACCAAAATAAAGCTCTATCTGTCACACAAAAAAAATTATAAAAATTTCATATGGGTAGTGTTGCATGACCATGCAATTGTCAAAGTGCGACGGCGCTGGAAGCTGGAAATTGGCCTGGGCAGGATGGGGGTATAAGTGCCCTGTAGGCGAGGGGTTAAACAAATTGAAGTTTTCCTTTCACATTTTTCTTCCTCATTTCATAGATCTTTTTTTTTTTTTTTCCCCAAACAGGAGGGGATGCAGAGAATTGCATGAAAACATCCGTTGTTTGCAAATGTTCCTGGCGTTCTTGTTCTGGAATTTACGTTCTATGTATGTTATTTATTTTGACATTTAACTTGTTCAGTTCCCCTCTGGGACCTCTGATCCCTATTTGGGTTTGTGTTTACACCAAGACAGCTGTCCCAAATCTTGTGTATTCCATAAACTCCAATACAATTTCAGTGAACAGGACGTCCATATAAAGTGAAGAACGTGCTTTCGTCCGCCATTCCCACTGCTGAGTGATCCACCACCAATGATCACAAACCTCCTCACTCGCCAGATTCCATTGACTTCCTCCTTTTTTGGATCACGTCATTTAAATGCCAATGGAACACCGTTTGACCATTTGATGAGGAGGTGACAGCGGAGAGAGGTGTGGAGAGCAAGGAGGTCCTGGAGAGCTTTTTTGAACATTTTTTGTTTACCTATTATTGACGGTAGAAAGCAAGTGCCATCGGTAGTACATGTTTATTCTTCATCATTTTTCAGGTTTGAGACTTCTTGGTGAGCCATCTATATGACAGGTGAGAGTTGGTGCCAGGGATGGTCTGTATTGTGTGGACAGTTTGGTGAGATGCCGGGTCGTCCTGAAAAAGGATCATGCCACCCTCCTTAGATCATCTAGAGCCATCAAACAGGCTGGGGCTTTCAGAAGACAGGCTGAGCAGTTGAGGAGACAGGCTAAGGAGTCAAAAAGGCATGTTGAGGAGGAAGAGATGGTGGCTGAGCATTTCATATATTCTTAAAGAATAAGAATGCCACCCTGCATCGATCCCATATAATTATGAAGCATCGGGAAAACACATTTAAAACATGTGCTATTCACCTAGAAAATCAGGCCGAGAGATTAAGAAGGCATGGGGAGGAGGCAAAGATCGTGGCCAAACATATCATGCATGACAATGACAAGCTGAAGAAGGTATGAGGCACCAACATATGCAAACTCCATGCAGAGTGTGTGCTGACTGGGATTTGAATTGAGGACCCCAGTGCTGCAAGACAGATGTGCTGACCACTTTATATAGAATATGTATTATATTAAAAGATTATAAATGCTTTCATAAATTCTATTCACAGGTTGATGAGATGCCTGGTCGTCCTGAAAAATAACAATGCCACCCTCATTCAGTTTTGTGATATAAAGAAGCATCAGGCAAAAATGTTGAACACATCTATAAAGCAGATAAAAAAATCAAGCCGAGAGATTAAGAAGGCATGGAGAGGAGGCAAAGATCGTGGGCAAACATTTTTTTGTATGAAAATGACAAGCTGAAGGTGTGAGGCACCAACATATATGAAACGTAACTTGGTCTAGGCTTTTATTGTCTTTGCCCCCAGTGAGAAGATCCCCGCACTCCCTGTTAGGAAAGCCCCTTTTTAGTAAAATAGGGAAGGGTTAGAACCTCTGTCAGGCCATTATTACAGCATGTTTCTTCCTGTCCTAGTGACAACTCTTCTCATTCCTTTTCCTTCTGTCAGTCACTGACAGATTGCACCAGTAGGTGGTACACCAAGTGAATGGTTTCTGTCCTAGGAGGAGGGATGGACCCCTTGGAACTGTAATTTCATAGTTCCGTTTGTTATATCTGACCTCTAGCGTTCCCTTCTGTCTTGCACAGTTGCGCCGGCTCCTCTCCTGGAACGAAATTGCTTTCTGTGAGCTTCCTACATGGTGCATTAACCGCTCCCGACTGCCCTATATCAGAAATACTGCGACAGGGCGGCACAGGTGCGCAAAATCACGTATATATGTGATTCGTGCTCTCATTCGGTGTTTGCAGGCTGAGGGGCTCGCGAGCGCCCCCGCTGACCCGCCCATGCTATGATTTGATCCCCAAGAGATCAATCATCCGATTTAGGCCAGTGATGTTCGTCCTAAATCGGATGATCGATCCCTGCCCTGTCAGGGATCTTCCTGTACCTGTGTTGACATTAGACAAGTACAGGAAATGATGAAATCTCTGGGCACATTCCATCCCGAAGAAAGAAGATACAGCGAGTACAAGCAGCACACTTCCACACAGAACACTTTCAGGTCACATTTAACCCCGATTGCCCCTCCCAGTTAACCCCTTCACTGCCCTGTCACCGGTGTCATTAGTACAGTGTACAGATTTTTTGCTGATCACTGTATTTCTGTCGCCGGCGACTGCAGATACCGTTAGCGTCACTCCCAGATGGTGTCAGAATGCCCGTCATTACACCAGTCATCACATTTAACCCCTTGATTACCAGGAACACAATCACATACACATTAACCTCCATTGCTAGTATAGTGTCTGAACGGATCAATATTTTTGATCAGATCGGCACTAAACCAGCATTCACGTTAGTCTAGTTTCCCCCAAAATGCAGCGTTAGCAGGATCAGACCCGGCACCTGCGTTTAGCCCCTACACTTACCCCTCCCCCAGCAAGTGCAGTGCCAGTAGATCACCGTTACTTGATACATTGCACACAAAACCGTTGCGTTTGCAGAATCAGGCCTGATCTGTTAGCATTTGCTGGTACATTTTTTGTAGCGGTTCAAGCAGTCCCTGACAGCCAGGCGCTCTTTTTCCCGTCAGTTGTACTAGGTACCTGTAAATTTAGTGGCCAAAATGTCAATGGAAAGGTACTCTAATAAAGAGGCCTACAGGATTCTGAACATGTCAGGTGAGAGTGAAGGGGAAGACTCCCTGACAGAATCCGCCTCAGAATACGAACCTATAGGCAGCAGCGGCACCCTGACAGATGGCTCAGACAAAGGAGAAGAGGTCCCTGCTAAGGTCAGGCATACCTGAACCTGTTCCCAGATTGCTGAGATGTTACAAACGCATGATGACTCTCATATGTAGCAGAGTGCCAGTACTAGTGCCGCTCTACATTTTGGTGGACTGGCGAGCACCAGCGGCCTAGTACATCCTGGTCTTTCACATACCAGCACTGCAGTATGACTTGGTGACGTAGCGAGTCCCATAAATGCAGTACAAGTTGGTGTGGTGGCGAGCACAAGTATTGTCCCGCAGACACCAAGAATTCGCACACAGACCCGTACAGCTCCTTGTATCCTTCCGGATGTGCTTGCAAATTCCGCTTGGCAGGCCACAAATTCTGCAGCACCCCAGTCACTGCCCAACCCAGAATTCAGGTGGAAAAAGCAAATCTAACTACTCCCCTTGATTATTTGGAGCTGTGTTTCACAGAAGATCTGTATGCATTGATTGTGGATCAAAACTACTTATATGCACAACAGTTTATCGCCGCCAACCCAAATTCAAACCTTGTCAGACCATTCGCATGGAAACCTATCACGGTTTCCGAATGTAATGTTTTGGGCCTAAAACTCAAAATGGACATTATTAAAAAAAATGAATTGTGGTTGTATTGGTCCGCAGACCCGATTCATCATATGCCCGTGTTCTCTGCTGCCATGGCTAGGCATAGATATGAGAGTATAATGTGATTTATGCATTTCAATGACAATACGCTCTGTCGTCCTCGGGGTGACCCTGAATTTGATCGGCCCCACAAAATTCGGTCCCTCATAAATCACCTTAACCACAAATTTGCAGATGTCTATACTCCCCAGCAAAACATCTGCGTTGAGGAGTCCCTCCATTAATTTTTTTGGCCGCCCTGCATTCAAACAATTTCTCCCCAGCAAGAAAGCCAGATATAAGTAGGAATTGGGAAACCTGTCCTCCCTAATCCCCCCCCCCCCCACCCTGTCCCATGTAGCATGGGATGTTGCTAATGGGTCGCTGGGCTAAACGCAGTTCACATTCCCCAGTGGCTGTAGCTGTACCCCCAGATAGTTGGCCACCCCCTCCGCAGTCCTGGGGAAGAGGAGCTTCGGGTGCACTGCTGTATGGTCTCCTTCCTCCTCCCTTCTCAGAAGCCAGGGGCTGCCACAATGTGCTATGATGGTACTCCTGTACCCTTTAGATATGGGATGGTGGGGAGATGTGGAGGCTCCTGGTTCCTCACCTTGCCTGGGACCTGGTTATTAATTTTGCTTACCATGCAGTCAGGCTTCTCGTAACTTTAGGACAAGGCTTTGTGGCCTACTGGTACTCCCGGTGTCATTTTGCTAATGGACTGGTGTTCTTTCTGCAGACCGCTCAGTGAACTGGAGCCCTGCTCCGGATGGACGATGCTGTGGGCCGCTTTCTGCAGTGAGCGGTGGGGCCCTGTTTTCTTTATGGCATTGCCCCTTTCTTTCTGCCTCCCCTCCTCCCATGGCAAAAAGGAGCCCACCTATGGTACTGCGGGTGCCTGGAAGGATCTGCTGTGGCTTTAGCAGCAATTCCGGCATATTTTGGAACATTCTTGCATAACTGCATTTTTCGGTGTAGATCCCATAGCCATCCCGGCAGGCAGTACAAAAGCTGAAGGGAATTTTGTACTTATTGAGCATTTTGGGCCCCCTTCCCCCATTGCCAAGATCATGTCCTGCTGCTCCCAGGAGCCATTAGAGGGGAGCGGAAGACCATAGCGAGGGGGGCACACTCATCCCTTCAAATATGTTAAAGTGTAGGTCATGGCAATAAAGAAAACCAAAATATTTTTGTACATCTTTGCAAAACAAGATTGGAAAGCTCCCAATCAAAAGTATGCATCGGGAGCTTACTGATCCCCACCGGCTACCATGCTGGGAGCTCTTAGGTGTGCAGGAGACCAGCGTGGCATCAGCCATCTACTGATCACTGGTGCAATACTTTCCAGGCTCCTTTGGACAAAAATATTAAATGCACATTTTTTAACTGCAAAAAAATGAACATTTATCATTTTTGTCCAATAAGAGAACTTATTCTTTTAAATTGTCAAGTGTTTGGGCATGAATTCAGTTCATTAGGCAGAATAATCATTTATTTAGGCCATTAAGATACATTAAGTGCTCGCCATGCCTCGCATTATTGCACGCTTAGATGCGTTTACATGCATCAAGTGTTTTTTCTGCCGAAATGCTGCTGCTCCTGGATATGCTGACAGTGTTTTTCTGCTTCTAAACACCTATAAATGCCTATGTGTGCATGGAGACATAGGCTAACATGCAGGGCATTTAGCGACAAAAACACCAGACGCCCCTAAAAGCAGCTTTTTTAATGCCCAGTGTGCATGAGGCCTAAAACTTTCCAGTGCCTGGGGTTCAGCGCTGTCTTCCTGCAGCCAGTTCTTCTCTCTGCTGTGGGTCCCCGGCGCCCCCATCTTTGATAGGAGAGCTGGCTGTGGCTTCTTGAGAAACCAGTCTACTCCCCACTGTGCCTGCGCAAACTCCGTGCTGCATTTTGAATCATCCTGCAGCCTCCTGGGACATGTGATGTGTCCCGGGAGAGATGCGGGCAAAGGGCACTATCTTTGCGTAGGCAAAAATTGTGAAGGGGGTGTGGCAACAAATAAAAAATGGTACCCCCTCATCTAAAAAAACAAACATATCTTGGTTACAGGCGAAGGGGGGGGAGGGAGCAAACCAGCAGAACATCACTTTTTGAGTGAAGTTCTGCTTTAAAGGGATAAAAATGTGCATGTGTTCATGAGCTGTACAATAAAATATAGTACATACATCGAATTTAAACTGACCAATGCCTTTGTTTTTAATGCCTCGCAAATAAAAGCTGCAGAGCTTATTGTCTGCAATGTGTTACAGGAAAACCAGGAGATGAAAAAACTCCTCGAAGATGCAGATATGATTGTTACATCTGATCTTCAGAGGCTTAGAGTACTGGAGCAGAGGAACCGAGAGCTTTTGGCACAGCTTGAGGCCACTACACAAAGTAAGTGACACCAGAATATAAACTGCCTGATTGCAGCAATCCTGAGATCATGCCACATGGAAGTGTCGGCTGAAGGGCATGCTGGGAGGTTAATTGGCTCCTGTGTAAATTGGCCCTAGTATGTGTATGTATGAATGTGAGTTAGGAACCTTAGATTGTACTCCCCTTGAGGGTTAGGTACTGATGTGAATGTACAAGATTGTACGCCCCTTGAGGGTTAGGGACCCATGTGAATGTACAAGATTGTACGCCCCTTGAGGGTTAGGTACTGATGTGAATGTACAAGATTGTACGCCCCTTGAGGGTTAGGGACCCATGTGAATATACAAGATTGTACGCCCCTTGAGGGTTAGGGACCCATGTGAATGTACAAGATTGTACGCCCCTTGAGGGTTAGGGACCCATGTGAATGTACAAGATTGTACGCCCCTTCAGGGTTAGAGACCCATGTGAATGTACAAGATTGTACGCCCCTTGAGGGTTAGAGACCCATGTGAATGTACAAGATTGTACGCCCCTTGAGGGTTAGGGACTGATGTGAATGTACATTATATATGTAAAGCGCTGTGTAAACTGATGGCACTATATAAATAACTGTAATAAAATGTTTTGGCTTTTACCGGAAAAGTTATTTGCATACAATTTCATCAATTAAAGTAAATTTAAAGGCAGTTCTGTCATTTGTATTTATTTACTGATACCTCCAGGGTGCCCATCTTGTATGTAGTTTCTATATGTAACGAGTCAGGTATGTAGGCAGGAGTTCATTCTTCTGGTTCCATGCTTGTTCTGGATCACTGAAGCAGTGGGGAATGAGCCAAGGCTTAAGATATAATGGCCCTGGATCCAGGACCTTTGGGCCCCTTTCACACGGGCGTTACGTTTTTTTTTCATGAGTTCAGTTACGTTTTTTCTTTAAAAAAAAAAAAAAAAGTAGCAGATTTCATCCGTTTACATCCTTTTTTTGTCTGTTTACATCTGCTTTTAGCTCGTTTACATCCTTTTTTTTGGCCGTTTACATCCTTTTTTTGGCCGGTTACATCTGTTTTTGTCTATTTTAACAGAAAAAAATTGGGGTCTCTTCTGTTCAAAAAAGCATGTTAACGGATGTGGACATTAACGGATGTAAACAGATGATCATCCGTTTACATCCGCTACACCATAGAAATGCATGATGCCCGTTTTTCATCCGTGAACGGATAGATGAATAACTGACATACGGAATGCCCGGGTGAAATGGGTCTTACAGTAAATCTATGATGAAAAACATATGCAGAGTTTGATAGGAGACACTGATCTGGAGCAAGCCTGTAGTCGGCAAAGTCTTACGTCCCAAGCTTGTTTTCTCCAAGTCACTGATTCACCAAGTAGTAAACCCAGAATCAGGAGGACCGTTCTGGAGCCTACACCTAACCGAAGTGCCAGCTGATCACTGAACGAAGATCAGATCGGCTTTGTTCAGCTCTGTGATATAGTAACTCAGAAGCGATGACCTCATATCACTTCCGGGTTACCCAGATATCAAGAGCGCCATTTGTAAAAATGTCAAGCGTTCGATGATACTGATCTTGGTGTGATCAAATACTATTAAGGGCAGAGGAGGGATTTGGGGTCTTGGAGACCCCAGATCTCTCCATAAAGAGTACCTGTCACATGTGATTGCTGTCACAACGGATGTTTCCATTTCTTTTGAACGGTGGATGAAAGCACGTTCTTCACTTTATATGAACTGCCTGTTCACTTCAACTGTGTTGGAGTTTATGGAACACACGATTTGGGACTTTTGCACTTGTATAGGATATGTGGATTTGTTTTAGAATTATTTGCAGTCATTTATTTGAGGTATAAAAGTTTTTCTGAACATTTTTTGTTTACCTATTATTGACGGTAGAAAGCAAGTGCCATCGGTAGTACATGTTTATTCTTCATCATTTTTCAGGTTTGAGACTTCTTGGTGAGCCATCTGTATGAAAGGCGAGAGTTGGTGCCAGGGATGGTCTGTATTGTGTGGACAGTTTGGTGAGATGCCGGGTCGTCCTGAAAAAGGATCATGCCACCCTCCTCAGATCATCTAGAGCCATCAAACAGGCTGGGGCTTTCAGAAGACAGGCTGAGCAGTTGAGGAGACAGGCTAAGGAGTCAAAAAGGCATGTTGAGGAGGCAGAGATGGTGGCTGAGCATTTCATATATGACAATGACAAGCTGAAGAAGGTATGAGGCACCAACATACATGAAACCCGTAGATGAACATTGCTGGATATTTATGCACAATACATCTGGTGCGGTTTGGCACCTGAATAATGTGAGTGGCCACTTTATATGTTTTAGTAAAATAGAGTTTTGAAAGGATAAAGCACTATTGTGTTTTATTTTTTTTCACCATGTATGCTGAGAGGAGGAGGAGGAGGGATTAAGGAGAGTGGTGATCTGTGAAGGAAGATTCCATTGCCAGGATACACCGGTTATATGTCCGCTTCAAGGGACACATGCGGTTTTTTTGACCTAACTTTTTGTAAGGTCAAAAACTCCAGGTGAGGGAACATCCGGTGTTTTTGGAGGAGGATTTAATCACATGAAGATGAAACATGAAATGTACTATCGTTGAAGAAATCACTATTCAGAGACTTTTTTTTTTTTTTTTTTTAATGATTTATAGTCAAGATTATATATTGATAGATGTTTACACATTTTTGGGTTTATTAATGTGTGTTGTAGGAAGTGTGGTACTGTATCTATAGGATTCCTATTCCTTCAAGTAATACATTTTCTCTTTGGTTCATTGACGGACACACCTCCCCAGACAGAAAACTTTCCTCCCCCCCTCCCCTTTCTACCCCGTTGGTCCCTTGGCCCACCACTGAGTGTCAGGAGGAAGCTGGTACGGTTTGCCTGCCGGTGCCCCCTGCTGCTGAGCATTTATGTAGCGCCCTCCAGGTCCCAGAGGGGGATGGTGAGCAGGGGTAGGCTCCTGGCACACAGAAACGTTCCAGGAGGGAAATCAAGGAGTTGAGGCCCACGAGTGGTGAGAGTGCAGGGGAGGCATCTACTTCTAGAGATGGCTGGCAGGCTAAAAGAAAAAGGAGGAGGAAGAAAACCAAGGGGACTGAGGAGCAAGCTAGTGGGCCACAGTCTGGTGGTTCTCAAGGGCCCCCGGATGATGGTATCCTGCATCTCAGTAATGCATTTTCTGTATTGTCCTCCTCAGAGGACGAGCAGTCCTCTGTCCATGAAATGGATGCAGTCGATTAAACTTTTTATAAGTCTAGGTTGAGCATGACCAACTTAATCACTAAGAATGGCTGTACCCGCTCCATGTCGACTTGCGACCCTTAATGTCGCAAGTATTCGCTCTACGGTGGCTCGCTACATAGCCTTCGATTTTCTCAGCCGAGTTGAAGCTGACATTTTGTTTTTGCAAGAGACCTGGCTAGCATCTGTGGCGGAGATGCATCTAGCAAAGAGGGAGTGGAGGTATGGGCCCTCCCTCTGGTCTCTTGCGGCCGAGCCCTGTAGTGGAGTTGCGGTCCTTTTTAAGACCGGTTCGGTGGCATGTCGACGAGTGATTGAGGTGGAAGTTGTCAGATGTCTATTCGTAGACGCTGTCGTGGGGGGGCAATCCCTTCGCCTCATAAATTTCTACGGCCCTCAGTCTAAGAGGGCGAGGAAGAGCCTCCTCACGGCAGTCAAGCCTTATCTTTTTACGTCCCAGCAGGTGGTCTTCAACACCATCACTAGGCCGAAGGACAGGGCAGGTGCCGGAGGCCCCCTGGGATAAGATAGCATCTTTTTGAATAGAGTAGTTAGGGAGGCCGGCTTGGTGGATGTGCACGTTCGTCACTTCCCCAACCTCACTGGTTTCACATACGCCCGAGGTAGTTGTAAGAGTAGACTAGATATGTTTTTTTTGAAGGGGGACTCTGTCTTTGTGGGCCCTGTGCTACAAACGGTAGAGTTATCCGATCACGTTTTGCTATCCGTCACTCTGAACGTTGCCGAGACCCCTCAGAAAGGGCGGGGCTTGTGGCGCCTGAACGTGACGCTGCTGGAGGACTTTGAGGCCTTTTACACGGATCAGGCCTCGCTCCTTGAGAGCGGCTGTTCCCGCCTCGAATGGTGGGAAGCAGGGAAGAAGAGATCGGAGGGCTTCTTCTGTGGGGTCTCAAAGTATAGAGCAGTCTCCAAGTACCGAGCCTACCTGGGGCTGCGAAGGCAGCTGGACCGCCTGGTGTCCTTGGGAGGCTCCCAAGAACAGATATCCACTCTAAGGCTTCAACTAAGGGAGTGCCAGTATGACCGTCTCGCCTCCCTCGTTCTTGAGAGGTTCTATGGGAAGTATAACTCCCCGGATCCTTACAGAAACTGCGGTGAGGCGACGAGTTCGAAGGTCATACGCGGCCTGATTGACACTTCAGGAGTCCTGGTTCGGTCCAGGCCGGGAATTCTGGGTGTGGTCACAGACCACTTTTCGGGCATCCAGAAGCGGAAGCGCTTAGACATGGAGAAAGCCAGACGTTTCCTTGACGAGACACCGCTGCCGGCGGTGTCTGACTTTCCTAACTCTTTGACAGAAAGGATTTCAGTGGCGGAAGTAGAGCAGGCCATCGACTCATTGTCATCCAAAAAGACGCCGGGACCTGACGGGCTCTCGGCCGAGTTTTACAAAACCTTTAAGAGTCTGTTGGCTCCTCACTTGACGGAGGTCTTCAATGCATGTTTGGCCAAGGGGCTGCTGCCTCCCTCAATGAGAAGGTCGGCCCTAATCCATTTGTCAAAGGGAAAAGATCCGTCTGTGCAAAGCTTTTTGGATGGGGAGGGAGGGTGAGGAATTTCCACTCCCGGACGCTTTCCCCAAGTCTCAACCGGAAATTAAAATCCTTGGCATCCTTTTCGGCCCTGCGGATTACTCCACACGAAATTGGGAGCGCAGACTGTAGGATGCCACCCGGAAAGTGTCAGCCTGGAAAGGCTGAAAGCTGTCCTTCAGGGAAAGAGTGAGCCTTGTCAAAACTTACCTGCTGCCTGAATTTTTATTTGTCAGCTACGTATGTCTTTTGCCAGCACCCCTCTATGCGCGGATCTGTAGTCTGTTCTTCCAACTACTGTGGGGAAACAGACTTAATCTGATCAAGAGGGAGGTCACGTACCTACGGAGAGAGCTAGGCAGGTTGGACATGGTCCACCAAATAGTGTTCTACACTACCATTTTTATTAAACACAACTTACAGTCCATCTTTAAGGACGAGCCCTCTCTGTGGGAACGTTTGTGCAAGGACTGGCTACTGCTGTTCTTGAATGAATGGGAAGGGGGAGGCAGGCCTGGTGATCTGAGAAGAGCACATCGCTGCCTCCCATCCTATGTCCCACAGGCTTTGAAGGTACTGAGGCGGTGGCGCATAACTGCCCTGGAGGTAGGGTCCACTGGTCGGCACGAGCTATACCAGAGGATCATGTCATCGGACATTTTGAAGCCACTGGCCTTGAGACACTGCCCAGACAGTGTCCTCAGGGAGGAGCTAGCTCTCCTGAATTCTCCAAGAATTCCGCTAAAGTTTTGGGATCTCGCATGGAGGTCTTTCCATGGAAGACTTTATGTCCGTGCGAACCTAAAGTACAGAAACCTAGAGGACAGGGGCTGTCCTCGACCGGAATGTGGGGGGGGGGGGGGCACTGGAGACCATGGACCACTTTTTGGTCCAGTGCCCTTTCAATGCGGAGGTTCACAGGGGGGTAGGGGATGCCATTGGCTATCCCCGCTTCTCCTCTCTGTCTCTTCCCGAGCGGGTGTACGGCAACTTCAGAGTGAGGGAAGGTTTTGAGTTGCCTACACTTTATTTAGTTAGCATAGT
Source organism: Staurois parvus (assembly GCF_062004578.1). Classification (NCBI taxonomy): domain Eukaryota; kingdom Metazoa; phylum Chordata; class Amphibia; order Anura; family Ranidae; genus Staurois; species Staurois parvus. The sequence continues at coordinate 278,053 of NW_028319349.1, forward strand.
CACGCTTTTCTACACTTGGCACGCACGCTGTCTTCTGTCCACTAGGGACAAAATCCTGCCTGTCCAGGAGATGGTGAGAGACACTTTTGGTGAGCTGATGAAGGTGCTTCATCTGGAAAGGAGCAGGGTTGGGCCGGAAAGGAGTGCCTGTTTATGGAGGGGTTTCCACTTCCAGCCTCCTTAAAGGTACCAACGCTGCCCCTTGTGGTGCTTGCTTTGCTTTCTTTGCTCTGCTTGGCCATCTATTTTTCCACTCCCCTAGATTCTGTACTCTGTTTTTGAAATAGGGCTGCAGACGTCTAAAGGCTTAAATGCTCTGCCTTGGCCTAGGTAGATTAGTGGTTTATATGTCAAGAACGAAGCATCTGTGAGAATACGCAGCAGCCTTGGCCCGAAACAGGGGCTGTAAAAACGCCCATTTATGTGGTGAGGCGCTGTGTATAATTTCTAGGTCGCTTTCTTTCACCTTATTGTAAGTAAGAAAGTCATTTATTTATGAAGTTATGACTTATAACAACTGATAAGAAATGCAAACAAGAGCAAGGGCTGTAAAAACGCCCAGTTACATGGCGGGTAGTTGTGAAGAAAAATTTGGAAAGCTTATTTGACATCGTTGTAAATAACTATACTAATGACGGTATGATTTGTAAATATAAATTAATGATATGACACATATTGCTATATGAAACTATATGAAAGTAGCAGTTTTCAAATTAAAAATATTTCCAGCTCCAATAGCGTATATTAACGTTGCTGCAGTTAAAAAGCTCGTAGTTGGATCTTGGGATCGAGCTGGCGGTCCACCGCGAGGCGAGCTACCACCTGTCCCAGCCCCTGCCTCTCGGCGCCTCCCCGATGCTCTTGACTGCGTGTTTTTTTTTTTTTAATGATTTATAGTCATGATTATATATTGATATATGTTACCTTATTCCCTGGGATTTTTTAAAATCAACGGCTCGGCAGGGCTGGGCGACCGTCTGGATATTCTAGATCCGGTGGTCACGCCAGTCTGGCCAGCGAGCATGCACACACCTTTAGTTCTGGGTTGGCCGTGACAAAGCCCCATCCTAGACTGGGGTCACCAGTGAGTTAAATGTCTAGCGGGGTCAAATATGACTGGGCCCTGGAGTCTGTGTCACAGTGTCACCCTGGCAGACAGACCCCCTACTTCAGTGGTGAGGTGGATCTGTCTCGGGAGTGTTACCCGCAACCCCAGTGGATTGGTATGTAAACGCTTCCCTCCCCTCCTCTGGCATGCACAGGTACTTTCTTGGGGTGGTCGGTCCCTATGGGTTCCCCTTCCTCCCCTGCAGGGTCTGTGTCTCCTACCACCCTCTCCCCCATCCTGTCTGTGTCCTTTGAAGGTATTTTTTATGTTTAGAAACAGCCAAAAGTCGCAGGCTGCTAAGTCAGGGGAATAAGGTGGTTGGTCAAGTTTCAGAATGGGTTTCTAGCCCGTGCTTTCATGTGCAGGAGCATTGTCATGGTTGAGAATCCACTTGTCAGGCCCTAATTCCGGTCTTTTCCTCCAAATAGATTCCTGTAGCGTTTCTCATTTTTCACATTTGCGTCCATCCTATTTAATTTTTGTTGGCCACTTCTTGCGCCATCATGTACATTTTTCCACCCCTCCTTAAACTACGTATGTCATTAAAAAACACTTGATTTCTTCATAGAATGTTCTCCATAAGCCTGCTGTCACACAGATGAAGTTTCACTCACACTTTTGCCCATTTTCACACAAAATTTGATGTTAATCCTGTGCTCCAGATTCCTGTCACTCCTTTTCCACCAACAGGGCAACGCACACACGTGTTATTTCTTCTACTACTCTGTAAAGACTGAGCCCACTGGTGTGTGACCCGGGAGAGAACAAGTTAGAACATGACTGAGTGTGAATGGCTGTGAGACTCACCACCGTAGTGCTACACATTCCAGGAATTCACTTGTCACACCTCGTACATACATGCACACAAATACTAAAACCAATTTAAACCGGAACCGATTAACCAACCCGTATGTCTTTGGGGTGGAGGAGGAAACCCACACAAGTGCAAGCAGAAAATGCAAACTCCATGCAGAGTGTGTGCTGACTGGGATTTGAATTGAGGACCCCAGTGCTGCAAGACAGATGTGCTGACCACTTTATATAGAATATGTATTATATTAAAAGTTTATAAATGCTTTCACAAATTCTATTCACAGGTTGATGAGATGCCTGGTCAACGTAAGAAATAAGAATGCCACCCTCGTTCAGTTACGTGAAATAAGGAAGAATCGGGCAAAAATGTACAACACATTTTTAAAGCGGATAAAAAAATCAAGCCGAGAGGTTAAGAAGCGATGGGGAGGAGGCACGGGTGGTGGCCCAATACTTTCTGTATGAAAATGACCAGCTGAAGGAGGTATGAGGCACCAACATACATGAAACGTAACTTGGTCTAGGCTTTTATTGTCTTTGCCCCCAGTGAGAAGATCCCCGCACTCCCTGTTAGGAAAGCCCCTTTTTAGTAAAATAGGGAAGGGTTAGAACCTCTGTCAGGCCATTATTGCACAGTTGTGCCGGCTTTTCTCCTGGACCGAAATTGCTTACTGTGAGCTTCTCACATGGTGCATTAACTGCATCCCGGATGCCCTATATCAGAAATACTGCGACAGGGCGGCACAGGTGCGCAAAATCACGTATAGATCCAATTTTAGGCCAGTGATGTTCATCCTAAATCGGATGATCGATCCCTGCCCTGTCAGGGATCTTCCTGTACCTGTGTTTACATTACACATGTACAGCAAATGATGAAATCTCTGGGCACATTCCATCCCGAAGAAAGAAGATACAATGAGTACAAGCAGCACACTTACACACAGAACACTTTCAGGTCACATTTAACCCCGATTGCCCCTCCCAGTTAACCCCTTCACTGCCCTGTCACCGGTGTCATTAGTACAGTGTACAAAATTTTTGCTGATCACTGTATTTCTGTCGCCGGCGACTGCAGATACCGTTAGCGTCCCTCCCAGATGGCGTCAGATTGCCCGACATTACACCAGTCATCACATTTAACCCCTTGATTACCAGGAACACGATCATATACACATTAACCTCCATTGCTAGTATAGTGTCTGAACGGATCAATATTTTTAATCAGATCAGCACTAAACCAGCGTTCACGTTAGTATAGTTTCCCCCAAAATGCACCTGCGTTTAGCCCCTACACTTACCCCTCCCCCAGCAAGTGCAGTGCCAGTAGATCACCGTTACTTGATACATTGCACACAAAACCGTTGTGTTTGCAGAATCAGGCGTGATCTTTGTTAGCATTTGCTGGTACATTTTTTGTAGCGGTTCAAGCAGTCCCTGACAGCCAGGCGCTCTTTTTCCCGTCAGTTGTACTAGGTACCTGTAAATTTAGTGGCCAAAATGTCAATGGAAAGGTACTCTAGTGAAGAGGCCTACAGGATTCTGAACATGTCAGGTGAGAGTGAGGGGAAGACTCCCTGACAGAATCCGCCTCAGAATACGAACCTATAGGCAGCAGCGGCACCCTGACAGATGGCTCAGACAAAGGAGAAGAGGTCCCTGCTAAGGTCAGGCATACCTGAACCTGTTCCCAGATTGCTGAGATGTTACAAACGCATGATGACTCTCATATGTAGCAGAGTGCCAGTACTAGTGCCGCTCTACATTTTGGTGGACTGGCGAGCACCAGCGGCCTAGTACATCCTGGTCTTTCACATACCAGCACTGCAGTATGACTTGGTGACGTAGCGAGTCCCATAAATGCAGTACAAGTTGGTGCGGTGGCGAGCACAAGTATTGTCCCGCAGACACCAAGAATTCGCACACAGACCCGTACAGCTCCTTGTATCCTTCCGGATGTGCTTGCAAATTCCGCTTGGCTGCCCACAAATTCTGCAGCACCCCAGTCACTGCCCAACCCAGAATTCAGGTGGAAAAAGCAAATCTAACTACTCCCCTTGATTATTTGTAACTGTGTTTCACAGAAGATCTGAATGCATTGATTGTGGATCAAAACAATTTATATGCACAACAGTTTATCGCCGCCAACACAAATTCAAACCTTGTCAGACCATTCGCATGGAAACCTATTACGGTTTCCGAATGTAATGTTTTGGGCCTAAAACTCAAAATGGACATTATTAAAAAAAAATGAATTGTGGTTGTATTGGTCCATAGACCCGATTCACCATATGCCCGTGTTCTTTGCTGCCATGGCTAGGCATAGATATGAGAGTATAATGTGATTTATGCATTTCAATGACAATACGCTCTGTCGTCCTCGGGGTGACCCTGAATTTGATCGGCCCCACAAAATTCGGTCCCTCATAAATCACCTTAACCACAAATTTGCAGATGTCTATACTCCCCAGCAAAACATCTGCGTTGAGGAGTCCCTCCATTAATTTTTTTGGCCGCCCTGCATTCAAACAATTTCTCCCCAGCAAGAAAACCAGATATAAGTAGGAATTGGGAAACCTGTCCTCCCTAATCCCCCCCCCCCCCCCCACCCTGTCCCATGTAGCATGGGATGTTGCTAATGGGTCGCTGGGCTAAACGCAGTTCACATTCCCCAGTGGCTGTACCTGTACCCCCAGATAATTGGCCACACCCTCCGCAGTCCTGGGGAAGAGGAGCTTCGGGTGCACTGCTGTATGGTCTCCTTCCTCCTCCCTTCTCAGAAGCCAGGGGCTGCCACAATGTGCTATGATGGTACTCCTGTACCCTTTAGATATGGGATGGTGGGGAGATGTGGAGGCTCCTGGTTCCTCACCTTGCCTGGGACCTGGTTATTTATTTTGCTTACCATGCAGTCAGGCTTCTCGTAACTTTAGGACAAGGCTTTGTGGCCTACTGGTACTCCCGGTGCCATTTTGCTAATGGACTGGTGTTCTTTCTGCAGACCGCTCAGTGAACTGGAGCCCTGCTCCGGATGGACGATGCTGTGGGCCGCTTTCTGCAGTGAGCGGTGGGGCCCTGTTTTCTTTATGGCATTGCCCCTTTCTTTCTGCCTCCCCTCGTCCCATGGCAAAAAGGAGCCCACCTATGGTACTGAGGGTGCCTGGAAGGATCTGCTGTGGCTTTAGCAGCAATTCCGGCATATTTTGGAACATTCTTGCATAACTGCATTTTTCAGTGTAGATCCCATAGCCATCCCGGCAGGCAGTACAAAAGCTGAAGGGAATTTTGTACTTTTTGAGCATTTTGGGCCCCCTTCCCCCATTGCCAAGATCATGTCCTGCTGCTCCCAGGAGCCATTAGAGGGGAGCGGAAGACCATAGCGAGGGGGGCACAGTCATTCCTTCAAATATGTTAAAGTGTAGGTCATGGCAATAAAGAAAACCAAAATATTTTTGTACATCTTTGCAAAACAAGATTGGAAAGCTCCCAATCAAAAGTATGCATCGGGAGCTTACTGATCCCCACCGGCTACCATGCTGGGAGCTCTTAGGTGTGCAGGAGACCAGCGTGGCATCAGCCATCTACTGATCACTGGTGCAATACTTTCCAGGCTCCTTTGGACAAAAATATTAAATGCACATTTTTTTAACTGCAAAAAAATGAACATTTATCATTTTTGTCCAATAGGAGAACTTATTCTTTTAAATTGTCAAGTGTTTGGGCATGAATTGAGTTCATTAGGCAGAATAATCATTTATTTAGGCCATTAAGATACATTAACGTTCAAGTGCTCGCCATGCCTCGCATTATTGCACGCTTAGATGCGTTTACATGCATCAAGTGTTTTTTCTGCCGAAATGCTGCTGCTCCTGGATATGCTGACAGTGTTTTTCTGCTTCTAAACACCTATAAATGCCTATGTGTGCATGGAGACATAGGCTAACATGCAGGGCATTTAGCGACAAAAACACCAGACGCCCCTAAAAGCAGCTTTTTTAATGCCCAGTGTGCATGAGGCCTAAAACTTTCCAGTGCCTGGGGTTCAGCACTGTCTTCCTGCAGCCAGTTCTTCTCTCTGCTGTGGGTCCCCGGCGCCCCCATCTTTGATAGGAGAGCTGGCTGTGGCTTCTTGAGAAACCAGTCTACTCCCCACTGTGCATGCGCAAACTCGTGCCGCATTTTGAATCATCCTGCAGCCTCCTGGGACATGTGATGTGTCCTGGGAGAGATGCGGGCAAAGGACACTATCTTTGCGTAGGCAAAATTTGTGAAGGGGGTGTGGCAACAAATAAAAAATGGTACCCCCTCATCTAAAAAAACAAACATATCTTGGTTACAGGCTGGGGGGAGGGAGCAAACCAGCAGAACATCACTTTTTGAGTGAAGTTCTGCTTTAAAGGGATAAAAATGCGCATGTGTTCATGAGCTGTACAATAAAATATAGTACATACATTGAATTTAAACTGACCAATGCCTTTGTTTTTAATGCCTCGCAAATAAAAGCTGCAGAGCTTATTGTCTGCAATGTGTTACAGGAAAACCAGGAGATGAAAAAACTCCTCGAAGATGCAGATATGATTGTTACATCTGATCTTCAGAGGCTTAGAGTACTGGAGCAGAGGAACCGAGAGCTTTTGGCACAGCTTGAGGCCACTACACAAAGTAAGTGACACCAGAATATAAACTGCCTGATTGCAGCAATCCTCAGATCATGCCACATGGAAGTGTCGGCTGAAGGGCATGCTGGGAGGTTAATTGGCTCCTGTGTAAATTGGCCCTAGTATGTGTATGTATGAATGTGAGTTAGGGACCTTAGATTGTACGCCCCTTGAGGGTTAGGGACTGATGTGAATGTACAAGATTGTACGCCCCTTGAGGGTTAGGGACCGATGTGAATGCACAAGATTGTACGCCCCTTGAGGGTTAGGGACCGATGTGAATGCACAAGATTGTACACTCCTTGAGGGTTAGGGACTGATGTGAATGTACAAGATTGTATGCCCCTTGAGGGTTAGGGACTGATGTGAATGTACATTATATATGTAAAGCGCTGTGTAAACTGATGGCACTATATACTATATAAATAACTGTAATAAAATGTTTTTGGCTTTTACCGGAAAAGTTATTTGCATACAATTTCATCAATTAAAGTAAATTTAAAGACAGTTCTGTCATTTGTATTGATTTACTGATACCTCCAGGGTGCCCATCTTGTATGTAGTTTCTATATGTAACGAGTCAGGTATGTAGGCAGGAGTTCATTCTTCTGGTTCCATGCTTGTTCTGGATCACTGAAGCAGTGGGGAATGAGCCAAGGCTTAAGATATAATGGCCCTGGATCCAGGACCTTTGGGCCCCTTTCACACGGGCGTTACTTTTTTTTTCATGAGTTCAGTTAAGTTTTTTCTTAAAAAAAAAAGTATCAGTTTTCATCCGTTTACATCCATTTTTTTGTCTGTTTACATCTGCTTTTAGCTCGTTTACATCCTTTTTTTGGCCCTTTTACATCTGTTTTTGTCCATTTTAACAGAAAAAAATTGGGGTCTCTTCTGTTCAAAAAAGCATGTTAACGGATGTGGACATTAACGGATGTAAACAGATGATCATCCGTTTACATCCGCTACACCATAGAAATGCATGATGTCCGTTTTTCATCCGTGAACGGAGAGATGAATAACTGACATACGGAATGCCCGGGTGAAATGGGTCTTACAGTAAATCTATGATGAAAAACATATGCAGAGTTTGATAGGAGACACTGATCTGGAGCAAGCCTGTAGTCGGCAAAGTCTTACGTCCCAAGCTTGTTTTCTCCAAGTCACTGATTCACCAAGTAGTAAACCCAGAATCAGGAGGACCGTTCTGGAGCCTACACCTAACCGAAGTGCCGGCTGATCACCGAACGAAGATCAGATCGGCAATGTACGGCTCTGTGATATAGTAACTCAGATGCGATGACCTCATGTCACTTCCGGGTTACCCAGATATAATGAGCGCCATTTGTAAAAATGTACAGCGTTCGATGATACTGATCTTGGTGTGATCAAATACTATTAAGGGCAGAGGAGGGATTTGGGGTCTTATAGACCCCAGATCTCTCCATAAGAGTACCTGTCACATGTGATTGCTGCCACAACGGTTGTTTCCATTTCTTCTGACAGTAATAAAAGTGACCCAAATAAAATTTAAAGCAACAGTGTACAAAAAAAAAAAATAATTTAAGAAAAAATGCAGCACTGACAGGCACAGATTGGTAGCACTGCCAGGCACTTTTGGGGTTACACTGATAATCGGTTCCCTGATTATCGGTGTAGATGTGTCCTTTCACAGTTGCCAGTTATCGGCAGTACTTTCTTCACGATGTGACAGTGCTGCCGATAGCCAGCAAGTGTATTTACATGGTGACCAGCTGTGATTGGCCCATTACCAGGTCATAAGATCAGCTGTGCCCAAAGGACACAGCGATCACAGAGAGCGCCAGGTGCACGCCGCTGGGAGCACATCACATGACACCCTCCCAGAAATGGATGACCCTGTAGTGGTCAGGAAGTGGTTAAGTGAGAGCTAGCAAAATAGGAAAGGCTTGGGCTCTAATCACCGTACCAAAGAGGGCGACGCATAATGAAACCGAAGACGCTACTAAAAAAGGCGAACTAAGCCCTTTAACATTAGGGAGTTTATTGATTTGGTGTTGAAAAACGATGGAGAGTGAAAGCATTCAGGATGACTTTTCTTCATCATTTTTCAGCAATGCAGGAAACCCAAAGAATTTGCTACCAAGATTCAGCAGAAAGATGACAAAATAAAAGAACCTTTTTTGCTGTTCCAGAAGATCTGTAAAGTGCAGGTGAGAGTTGGTGATTGAGCAATAATATGGAAATGTCATTATTGTACAGTAAACCTGAGCCAGTTTCTGGAAATGCTTGTTTGCCTGGCTATGGACTGACTGGCATAGAGCCGGTCATACACTGTTACGTTAAAAATGACTGTGCTGTTGTTATATTTTATTTAAACAAGGTGAAGTTTTCCTTTCACATTTTTCTTCCTCATTTCATAGATTTTTTCTCCAAACAGGAGGAGATGCAGAGAATTGCATGAAAACGTCCGTTGCTTGCAAATGTTCCTGGTGTTATTGTTCTGGAATTTAAGGTCTATGTATGTTATTTATTTTGACAGTTAATTTGTTCAGTTACCCTCTGGGACCTCTGATCCCTATTTGGGTTTGTGTTTACACCAAGACAGCTGTCCCAAATCTTGTGTATTCCATAAACTCCAATACAATTTCAGTGACCAGGACGTTCATATAAAGTGAAGAACCTGCTTTCGTCAGCCATTCCCATTTTTCAGGTTTGAGACTTCTTGGTGAGCCATCTATATGACAGGTGAGAGTTGGTGCCAGGGATGGTCTGTATTGTGTGGACAGTTTGGTCAGATGCCGGGTCGTCCTGAAAAAGGATCATGCCGCCCTCCTTAGATCATCTAGAGCCATCAAACTGGCTGGGGCTTTCAGAAGACAGGCTGAGCAGTTGAGGAGACAGGCTAAGGAGTCAAAAAGGCATGTTGAGGAGGCAGAGATGGTGGCTGAGCATTTCATATATGACAATGACAAGCTGAAGAAGGTATGAGGCACCAACATACATGAAACCTGTAGATGAACATTGCTGGATATTTATGCACAATACATCTGGTGCGGTTTGGCACCTAAATAATGTGAGTGGCCACTTGATATGTTTTAGTAAAATAGAGTTTTGAAAGGATAAAGCACTGTTGTGTTTTATTTTTTTTCACCATGTATGCTGAAAGGAGGAGGAGGCATTAAGGAGAGTGGTGATCTGTGAAGGAAGATTCCATTGCCAGGATACACCGGTTATATGTCCGCTTCAAGGGACACATGCGTTTTTTTGACCTAACTTTTTGTAAGGTCAAAAACTCCAGGTGAGGGAACATCCGGTGTTTTTGGTGGAGGATTTAATCACATGAAGATGAATCATGAAATGTACTAACGTTGAAGAAATCACTATTCAGAGACTTTTTTTTTGTTTAATGATTTATAGTCAAGATTATATATTGATAGATGTTTACACATTTTTTGGTTTATTAATGTGTGTTGTAGGAAGTGCGGTAATGTATCTATAGGATTCCTATTCCCTCAAGTAAAACATTTTCTCTTTGGTTCATTGACGGACACACCTCCCCAGACAGAAAACTCCCCCCCCCTTTCTACCCCATTGGTCCCTCGGCCCACCACTGAGTGTCAGGAGGAAGCTGGTACGGTTTGCCTGCCGGTGCCCCCTGCTGCTGAGCATTTATGTGGCGCCCTCCAGGTCCCAGAGGAGGATGGTGAGCAGGGGCAGGCTCCTGGCACACAGAAACGTTCCAGGAGGGAAATCAAGGAGTTGACGCCCACGAGTGGTGAGAGTGCAGGGGAGGCATCTACTTCTAGAGATGGCTGGCAGGCTAAAAGAAAAAGGAGGAGGAAGAAAACCAAGGGGACTGTGGAGCAAGCTAGTGGGCCCCAGTCTGGTGGTCCTCAAGGGACCCCGGATGATGGTATCCTGCATCTCAGTAATGCATTTTCTGTATTGTCCTCCTCGGAGGACGAGGACAAGCAGTCCTCTGTCCATGAAATGGACGCGGTCGATTAAACATTTGTAAGTCAAGGTTGAGCATGACCAACTTAATCACTAAGAATGGCTGTACCGGCTCCATGTCGACTTGCGACCATTAATGTCGCAAGTATTCGCTCTACGGTGGCTCGCTACATGACCTTCGATTTTCTCAGCCGAGTTGAAGCTGACATTTTGTTTTTGCAAGAGACCTGGCTAGCATCTGTGGCGGAGATGCATCTAGCAAAGAGAGAGTGGAGGTATGGGCCCTCCCTCTGGTCTCTTGCGGCCGAGCCCTGTAGTGGAGTTGCGGTTCTTTTTAAGACCGGTTCGGTGGCATGTCGACGAGTGATTGAGGTGGAAGTTGTCAGATGTCTGGTCGCAGACGCTGTTGTGGGGGGGGGCAATCCCTTCGCCTCATAAATTACTACGGCCCTCAGTCTAAGAGGGCGAGGAAGAGCCTCCTCACGGCAGTCAAGCCTTATCTTTTTACGTCCCAGCAGGTGGTCTTCGGCGGTGATTTCAACACCATCACTAGGCCGAAGGACAGGGCAGGTGCCGGAGGCCCCCTGGGATAAGATAGCATCTTTTTGAATAGCGTAGTTAGGGAGGCCGGCTTGGTGGATGTGCACGTTCGTCACTTCCCCAACCTCACTGGTTTCACATACGCCCGAGGTAGTTGTAAGAGTAGACTAGATAGGTGTTTTTTTTTTTTGAAGGGGGACTCTGTCTTTGTGGGCCCTGTGCTACAAACGGTAGAGTTCTCCAATCACGTTTTGATATCCGTCACTCTGAACGTTGCCGAGACCCCTCAGAAAGGGCGGGGCTTGTGGCGCCTGAACGTGATGCTGCTGGAGGACTCTGCTGTTAGGAAAGCCTTTGAGGCCTTTTACACGGATCAGGCCTCGCTCCTTGAGAGCGGCTGTTCCCGCCTCGAATGGTGGGAAGCAGTGAAGAAGAGATCGGAGGGCTTCTTCCGTGGGGTCTCAAAGTATAGAGCAGTCTCCAAGTACTGAGCCTACCTGGGGCTGCAGAGGCAGCTAGACCGCCTGGTGTCCTTGAGAGGCTCCCAAGAACAGATATCCACTCTAAGGCTTCAACTAAGGGAGTGCCAGTATGACCGTCTCGCCTCCCTTGTTCTTGAGAGGGACTACGGGAAGTTTAACTCCCCGGATCCTTACAGGAACTGCGGTGAGGCGACGAGTTCGAAGGTCATACACTGCCTGATTGACACTTCAGGAGTCCTGGTTCGGTCCAGGCCGGGAATTCTGGGTGTGGTCAGAGACCACTTTTCGGGCATCCAGAAGCGGAAGTGCTTAGACATGGAGAAAGCCAGACGTTTCCTTGACGAGACACCGCTGCCGGCGGTGTCTGACTTTCCTAACTCTTTGACAGAAAGGATTTCAGTGGCGGAAGTAGAGCAGGCCTTCGACTCATTGTCATCCAAAAAGACGCCGGGACCTGACGGGCTCTCGGCCGAGTTTTACAAAACCTTTAAGAGTCTGTTGGCTCCTCACTTGACGGAGGTCTTCAATGCTTGTTTGGCCAAGGGGCTGCTGCCTCCCTCAATGAGAAGGTCGGCCCTAATCCTTTTGTCAAAGGGGAAAGATCCGTCTGTGGTGGAGAACTGGCGTCCCATCGCCCTTCTCAACACAGATATAAAGGTGTTGGCTAAGATCCTTTTTGTACGTCTGTCAGCTGTGGCTGATGGGGTACTGTCTGCGGCACAGCACTACGCAATTTCTAGCCGAGGCACCTTTAGTGCTGTCCTTTGCTTCCGGGAGGCTGTGGAAAGGTGCAGGGCTGGAGAGGATAGACAGTACCTGCTGGCTTTAGATCAGGCACAGGCTTTTGACAGGGTAAACCACGATTACCTGTGGCTTCTCCTGGTGAGATACGGTCTGCCGGGACGGTTTATCAATTGGCTCCGTACTTTATACAGGGAGGCGGTGAGCTTTCCTCTTGTCAACGGCTGGGTGGGCCCCTCTTTCCCCGTGGGCTCCGGTGTCAGGTAGGGGTGCCCCTTCAGCCCTCTTCTATATGTTTTTGCGGTTGACCCCTTCACCTGAAGGCTCGACTGCAGATGTTTGAGGGGGGTCTCAATGAGCCCGTGGCAGCCCGAGCCCGGCGATGAGAGCGGTGGCCTACGCAGACGTCTCTGTAGTAGTGTCAAATGGGAGGGAGGCCTGATTTGTGGAGACAGATTCGGGACTACTCGGAGGCGTCCGGTTCACTAGTGAACTGGAACAAGAGCAAAGCTTTTTGGATGGGGAGGGAGGGTGAGGAATTTCCCCTCCCGGACGCTTTCCCCAAGCCTCAACCGGAAATTAAAATCCTTGGCATCCTTTTCGGCCCTGGGGATTACCCCACACGAAATTGGGAGCGCAGACTGTAGGATGCCACCCGGAAAGTGTCAGCTTGGAAAGGCTGGAAGCTGTCCTTAAGGGAAAGAGTGAGCCTTGTCAAAACTTACCTGCTGCCTGAATTTTTATTTGTCAGCTACGTATGTCTTTTGCCAGCACCCCTCTATGCGCGGATCTGTAGTCTGTTCTTCCAACTACTGTGGGGAAACAGACTTATTCTGATCAAGAGGGAGGTCACGTACCTACGGAGAGAGCTAGGCGGGTTGGACATGGTCCACCAAATAGTGTTCTACACTACCATTTTTATTAAACACAACTTACAGTCCATCTTTAAGGATGAGCCCTCTCTGTGGGAACGTTTGTGCAAGGACTGGCTACTGCTGTTCTTGAATGAATGGGAAGGGGGAGGCAGGCCTGGTGATCTGAGAACAGCACATCGCTGCCTCCCATCCTATGTCCCACAGGCTTCAAAGGTACTGAGGCGGTGGCGCATAACTGCCGTGGAGGTAGGGTCCACTGGTCGGCACGAGCTATACCAGAGGATCATGTCATCGGACATTTTGAAGCCACTGGCCTTGAGAGACTGCCCAGACAGTGTCCTCAGGGAGGAGCTAGCTCTCCTGAATTCTCCAAGAATTCCGCTAAAGTTTTGGGATCTCGCATGGAGGTCTTTCCATGGAAGACTTTATGTCCGTGCGAACCTAAAGTACAGAAACCTAGAGGACAGGGGCTGTCCTCGACCGGAATGTGGGGGGGGGCACTGGAGACCATGGACCACTTTTTGGTCCAGTGCCCTTTCAATGCGGAGGTTCACAGGGGGGTAGGGGCTGCCATTGGCTATCCCCGCTTCTCCTCTCTGTCTCTTCCCGAGCGGGTGTATGGCAACTTCAGAGTGAGGGAAGGTTTTGAGCTGCCTACACTTTATTTAGTTAGCATAGTCACGCTTTTCTACACTTGGCACGCACGCTGTCTTCTGTCCACTAGGGACAAAATCCTGCCTGTCCAGGAGGTGGTGAGAGACACTTTTGGTGAGCTGATGAAGGTGCTTCATCTGGAAAGGAGCAGGGTTGGGCCGGAAAGGAGTGCCTGTTTATGGACGGGTTTCCACTTCCAGCCTCCTTAAAGGTACCAACGCTGCCCCTTGTGGTGCTTGCTTTGCTTTCTTTGCTCTGCTTGGCCATCTATCTTTCCACTCCCCTAGATTCTGTACTCTGTTTTTGAAATAGGGCTGCAGACGTCTAAAGGCTTAAATGCTCTGCCTTGGCCTAGGTAGATTAGTGGTTTATATGTCAAGAACGAAGCATCTGTGAGAATACGCAGCAGCCTTGGCCCGAAACAGGGGCTGTAAAAACGCCCATTTATGTGGTGAGGCGCTGTGTATAATTTCTAGATCGCTTTCTTTCACCTTATTGTAAGAAAGTCATTTATTTATGAAGTTATGACTTATAACAACTGATAAGAAATGCAAACAAGAGCAAGGGCTGTAAAAACGCCCAGTTACATGGCGGGTAGTTGTGAAGAAAAATTTGGAAAGCTTATTTGACATCGTTGTAAATAACTATACTAATGACGGTATGATTTGTAAATATAAATTAATGATATGACACATATTGCTATATGAAACTATATGAAAGTAGCAGTTTTCAAATTAAAAATATTTCCAGCTCCAATAGCGTATATTAACGTTGCTGCAGTTAAAAAGCTCGTAGTTGGATCTTGGGATCGAGCTGGCGGTCCACCGCGAGGCGAGCTACCGCCTGTCCCAGCCCCTGCCTCTCGGCGCCTCCCCGATGCTCTTGACTGCGTGTTTTTTTTTTTTTAATGATTTATAGTCATGATTATATATTGATATATGTTACCTTATTCCCTGGGATTTTTTAAAATCAACGGCTCGGCAGGGCTGGGCGACCGTCTGGATATTCTAGATCCGGTGGTCACGCCAGTCTGGCCAGCGAGCATGCACACACCTTTAGTTCTGGGTTGGCCGTGACAAAGCCCCATCCTAGACTGGGGTCACCAGTGAGTTAAATGTCTAGCGGGGTCAAATATGACTGGGCCCTGGAGTCTGTGTCACAGTGTCACCCTGGCAGACAGACCCCCTACTTCAGTGGTGAGGTGGATCTGTCTCGGGAGTGTTACCCGCAACCCCAGTGGATTGGTATGTAAACGCTTCCCTCCCCTCCTCTGGCATGCACAGGTACTTTCTTGGGGTGGTCGGTCCCTATGGGTTCCCCTTCCTCCCCTGCAGGGTCTGTGTCTCCTACCACCCTCTCCCCCATCCTGTCTGTGTCCTTTTAAGGTATTTATTATGTTTAGAAACAGCCAAAAGTCGCAGGCTGCTAAGTCAGGGGAATAAGGTGGTTGGTCAAGTTTCAGAATGGGTTTCTAGCCCGTGCTTTCATGTGCAAGCAGAAAATGCAAACTCCATGCAGAGTGTGTGCTGATTGGGATTTGAATTGAGGACCCCAGTGCTGCAAGACAGATGTGCTGACCACTTTATATAGAATATGTATTATATTAAAAGATTATAAATGCTTTCACAAATTCTATTCACAGGTTGATGAGATGCCTGGTCGACTTAAAAAAAAAAAGAATGCCACCCTCGTTCAGTTATGTGAAATAAAGAAGCATCAGGCAAAAATGTACAACACATTTTTAAAGCGGATAAAAAAATCAAGCCGAGAGGTTAAGAAGCGATGGGGAGGAGGCACGGGTGGTGGCCCAATACTTCTTGTATGAAAATGACAAGCTGAAGGAGGTATGAGGCACCAACATACATGAAACGTAACTTGGTCTAGGCTTTTATTGTCTTTGCCCCCAGTGAGAAGATCCCCGCACTCCCTGTTAGGAAAGCCCCTTATTAGTAAAATAGGGAAGGGTTAGAACCTCTGTCAGGCCATTATTACTGCATGTATCTTCCTGTCCTAGTGACAACTCTTCTCATTCCTTTTCCTTCTGTCAGTCACTGACAGATTACACCAGTAGGTGGTACACCAAGTGAATTGTTTCTGTCCTAGGAGGAGGAATGGACCCCTTGGAACTTTAATTTCAGAGTTCCGTTTGTTATATCTGACCTCTAGCGTTCCCTTCTGTCTTGCACAGTTGTGCCGGCTCCTCTCCTGCACTGAAATGGCTTCCTGTGATCTTCTCACATGGTGCATTAACCGCATCCCGACTGCCCTATATCAGAAATACTGCGACAGGGCGGCACAGGTGCGCAAAATCACGTATAGATCCAATTTTAGGCCAGTGATGTTCGTCCTAAATCGGATGATCGATCCCTGCCCTGTCAGGGATCTTCCTGTACCTGTGTTTACATTACACATGTACAGCAAATGATGAAATCTCTGGGCACATTCCATCCCGAAGAAAGAAGATACAGTGAGTACAAGCAGCACACTTGCACACAGAACACTTTCAGGTCACATTTAACCCCCTGATTGCCCCTCCCAGTTAACCCCTTCACTGCCATGTCACCGGTGTCATTAGTACAGTGTACAGAATTTTTGCTGATCACTGTATTCCTGTCGCCAGAGACTGCAGATACCGTTGCGTCCCTCCCAGATGGCGTCAGATTGCCCGACATTACACCAGTCATCACATTTAACCCCTTGATTACCAGGAACACGATCATATACACTATAAACCTCCATTGCTAGTATAGTGTCTGAACGGATCAATATTTTTAATCAGATCAGCACTAAACCAGCGTTCACGTTAGTATAGTTTCCCCCAAAATGCACCTGCGTTTAGCCCCTACACTTACCCCTCCCCCAGCAAGTGCAGTGCCAGTAGATCACCGTTACTTGATACATTGCACACAAAACCGTTGTGTTCGCAGAATCAGGCGTGATCTTTGTTAGCATTTGCTGGTACATTTTTTGTAGCGGTTCAAGCAGTCCCTGACAGCCAGGCGCTCTTTTTCCCGTCAGTTGTACTAGGTACCTGTAAATTTAGTGGCCAAAATGTCAATGGAAAGGTACTCTAGTGAAGAGGCCTACAGGATTCTGAACATGTCAGGTGAGAGTGAGGGGGAAGACTCCCTGACAGAATCCGCCTCAGAATACGAACCTATAGGCAGCAGCGGCACCCTGACAGATGGCTCAGACAAAGGAGAAGAGGTCCCTGCTAAGGTCAGGCATACCTGAACCTGTTCCCAGATTGCTGAGATGTTACAAACGCATGATGACTCTCATATGTAGCAGAGTGCCAGTACTAGTGCCGCTCTACATTTTGGTGGACTGGCGAGCACCAGCGGCCTAGTACATCCTGGTCTTTCACATACCAGCACTGCAGTATGACTTGGTGACGTAGCGAGTCCCATAAATGCAGTACAAGTTGGTGCGGTGGCGAGCACAAGTATTGTCCCGCAGACACCAAGAATTCGCACACAGACCCGTACAGCTCCTTGTATCCTTCCGGATGTGCTTGCAATTTCCGCTTGGCAGCCCACAAATTCTGCAGCACCCCAGTCACTGCCCAACCCAGAATTCAGGTGGAAAAAGCAAATCTAACTACTCCCCTTGATTATTTGGAGCTGTGTTTCACAGAAGATCTGTATGCATTGATTGTGGATCAAAACAACTTATATGCACAACAGTTTATCGCCGCCAACCCAAATTCAAACCTTGTCAGACTATTCGCATGGAAACCTATTACGGTTTCCGAATGTAATGTTTTGGGCCTAAAACTCAAAATGGACATTATTAAAAAAAATGAATTGAGGTTGTATTGGTCCGCAGACCCGATTCATCATATGCCCGTGTTCTCTGCTGCCATGGCTAGGCATAGATATGAGAGTATAATGTGATTTATGCATTTCAATGACAATACGCTCTGTCGTCCTCGGGGTGACCCTGAATTTGATCGGCCCCACAAAATTCGGTCCCTCATAAATCACCTTAACCACAAATTTGCAGATGTCTATACTCCTTAGCAAAACATTTGCGTTGAGGAGTCCCTCCATTAATTTTTTTGGCCGCCCTGCATTCAAACAATTTCTCCCCAGCAAGAAAGCCAGATATAAGCAGGAATTGGGAAACCTGTCCTCCCTAATCCCCCCCCCCCCACCCTGTCCCATGTAGCATGGGATGTTGCTAATGGGTCGCTGGGCTAAACGCAGTTCACATTCCCCAGTGGCTGTACCTGTACCCCCAGATAGTTGGCCACCCCCTCCGCAGTCCTGGGGAAGAGGAGCTTCGGGTGCACTGCTGTATGGTCTCCTTCCTCCTCCCTTCTCAGAAGCCAGGGGCTGCCACAATGTGCTATGATGGTACTCCTGTACCCTTTAGATATGGGATGGTGGGGAGATGTGGAGGCTCCTGGTTCCTCACCTTGCCTGGGACCTGGTTATTTATTTTGCTTAATGTGCAGTCAGGCTTCTCGTAACTTTAGGACAAGGCTTTGTGGCCTACTGGTACCCCTGGGGCAATTTTGCTAATGGACTGGTGTTCTTTCTGCAGACCGCTCAGTGAACTGGAGCCCTGCTCCAGATGGACGATGCTGTGGGCCGCTTTCTGCAGTGAGCGGTGGGGCCCTGTTTTCTTTATGGCATTGCCCCTTTCTTTCTGCTCCCCCTCCTTCCATGGGGACAAGGTCCATTCCCACATGTGGGAGGAGACCACCTATGGTACTGAGGGTGCCTGGAAGGATCTGCTGTGGCTTTAGCAGCAGTTCCGGCATATTTTGGAACATTCTTGCATAACTGCATTTTTCAGTGTAGATCCTATAGCCAATCCTGGAAGGCAGTACAAAAGCTGATGGGAATCTGTACCTTTTGGAGCATGTTGGGCCCCCTTCCCCCATTGCCAAGATCATGTCCTGCTGCTCCCAGGAGCCATTAGAGGGGAGCGGCAGACCATAGCGAGGGGGGCACACTCATCCCTTCAAATATGTTAAAGTGTAGGTCATGGCAATAAAGAAAACCAAAAAGCTCCCGGTCAAAAGTATGCATCGGGAGCTTACCGATCCCCACCAGCTACCATGCTGGGAGCTCTTAGCTCGGTATAGTCATATATGCGTACAGCCTGCGCCAAGAGTTTAAAGAGGAACTTCCGAGAATGGACTACAAGTCCCAACAGCCTTAGCGGCATAGTTTTCAATGAACCATCATGGTACTGAGGAGCGCCTTAGTAGTTCATTGAAGCTTCCTGTCAGTATATCTGCTTGCTTATACATCCCGTAAGGCGGGCAGATATATTGAGAGGTGTGCAGGAGACCTGCGTGGCATCAGCCATCTACTGATCACTGGTGCAATAGTTTCCAGGATCCTTTGGATAAAAATAATAAATGCACATTTTTTAACTGGAAAAAAATGAGCATTTATCATTTTTGTCCAAAAGGTGAACTTATCCTTTAACATGTCAAGTGTTTGGGCATGAATTCAGTTCATTAGGCACAATAATCATTTATTCTGGCCATTAAGATACATTAACGCTCAAGTGCTCGCCATGCCTCGCATTATTGCACGTTTAGATGCGTTTACATGCATCAAGTGTTTTTTCTGCCGAAATGCTGCTGCTCCTGGATATGCTGACAGTGTTTTTCTGCTTCTAAACACCTATAAACACCTATGTGTGCATGGAGACATAGGCTAACATGCAGGGCATTTAGCAGCAAAAACACCAGATGCCCCTAAAAGCAGCTTTTTTTAATGCCCAATGTGCATCAGGCTTAAAACTCAGCAACTTTCCAGTGCCTGGGGTTCAGCGCTGTCTTCCTGCAGCCAGTTCTTCTCTCTGCTGTGAGTCCCCGGCACCCTCATCTTTGATAGGAGAGCTGGCTGTGGCTTCTTGAGAAACCAGTCTACTCCCCACTGTGCATGCGCAAACTCGTGCCGCATTTTGAATCATCCTGCAGCCTTCTGGGACATGTGATGTGACCCGGGAGAGATGCGGGCAAAGCACACTATCTTTGCCTAGCCAAAAATTGTGAAGGGGGTGTGGCAACAAATAAAAAGTGGTACCCCCTCATCTAAAAAAAACAAACATAACTTGGTTACAGGCTGGGGGGAGGGAGCGAACCAGCAGAACATCACTTTTTGAGTGAAGTTCTACTTTAAAGGGATAAAAATGCGCATGTGTTCATGAGCTGTACAATAAAATATAGTACATATATCGAATTTAAACTGACCAATGCCTTTGTTTTTAATGCCTCGCAAATAAAAGCTGCAGAGCTTATTGTCTGCAATGTGTTACAGGAAAACCAGAAGCTGAAAGAACTTGTGGAAGACGCAGATATGATTAGTACATCTGATCTTCAAAGGCTTAGAGTACTGGAGCAGAGGAACCGAGAGCTTTTGGCACAGCTTGAGGCCACTACACAAAGTAAGTGACACCAGAATATAAACTGCCTGATTGCAGCAATCCTGAGATCATGCCACATGGAAGTGCCGGCTGATCACTGAACCAAAGATCAGATCGGCTTTGTTCAGCTCTGTGATATAATAACTCAGAAGCGATGACCTCATATCACTTCCGGGTTACCCAGATATAAAGAGCGCCATTTGTAAAAATGTCAAGCGTTCGATGATACTGATCTTGGTGTGATCAAATACTATTAAGGACAGAGGAGGGATTTGGGGTCTTGGAGACCCCAGATCTCTCCATAAAGAGTACCTGTCACATGTGATTGCTGTCACAACGGATGTTTCCATTTCTTCTGAACGGTGGATGAAAGCACGTTCTTCACTTTATATGAACTGCCTGTTCACTTTAACTGTGTTGGAGTTTATGGAACACAAGATTTGGGACTTTTGCACTTGTATATGATATGTGGATTTGTTTTATAATTATTTGCAGTCAATTTATTTGAGGTATTATGTTTTTCTGAACATTTTTGGTCATAGAGTTTGTTTGCCTATTATTGACGGTAGAAAGCAAGTGCCATCGGTAGTACATGTTTATTCTTTTCCTTTTGGATGAAGAGGTGGCAGCTGCAAATAAGAAGTTGTATGTTATTTCTTGGCGCAGGTGGTTCTTGTGGATTCTGAATTCCAGGTTACACCTAAGTAGCCTTAAGTACTGTCCCCTCCCCCCTATGCTAACTAACCTGTGCAAGAAAGATGTAGATGCTTACCTATTTTCAGGTTGATCCGGTCATGTGATCCAGCTACTCTGTGTCAGCCAGCTGCAGGGGAGAGGAAGGAAGTGCCAACAACGGGTGCACCATTGAAATCTATGTCATTACGGTTCCAGGCTTTACCCATGTACCCTGTCCACAACCTTCCAAAACATGTACATTTTTAAAATACTTCTGTGATTTGTGTTTATTTTTTTGAAAATGTAATTTTACTGGTTTTAAAAGTAAACCGTACAACACATGCATCAAGTGTTTTTTCTGCCGAAATGCTGCTGCTCCTGGATATGCTGACAGTGTTTTTTCTGCTTCTAAACGCCTATAAATGCCTATGTGTGCATGGAGACATAGGCTAACATGCAGGGCATTTAGCGGCAAAAACACCAGACGCCCCTAAAAGCAGCTTTTTTAATGCCCAGTGTGCATGAGGCCTAAAACTTTCCAGTGCCGGGGTTCAGCGCTGTCTTCCTGCAGCAAGTTCTTCTCTCTGCAGTGGGTCCCCGGCACCCTCATCTTTGATAGGAGAGCTGGCTGTGGCTTCTTGAGAAACCAGTCTACTCCCCACTGTGCATGCGCAAACTCGTGCCGCATTTTGTGAACCATCCTGCAGCCTCTTGGGACATGTGATGTGTCCCAGAAGGGATCCGGGCAAAGCACACTATCTTCCCCTAGCCAAAAATTGTAAAGGGGGGTCTTACAACCAGTAAAAAGTGGTACCCCCTCATCTAAAAAAAATAAAAATAAAAAACATATCTTGGTTACAGGCTGGGGGGAGGGAGCGAACCAGCGGAACATCACTTTTTGAGTGAAGTTCTACTTTAAAGGGATAAAAATGCGCATGTGTTCATGAGCTGTACAATAAAATATAGTACATACATCGAATTTAAACTGACCAATGCCTTTGTTTTTAATGCCTCGCAAATAAAAGCTGCAGAGCTTATTGTCTGCAATGTGTTACAGGAAAACCAGGAGATTAAAGCACTCTTAGAAGACACAGCTATGATTTCAACAACCAGTCTTCAAACGCTTAGAATCTTGGAAGAGAGAAACAAAGAGGTTTTGGCACAGCTTGAGGCCACTAAGCAAAGTGACACCAGAATATAAACTGCCTGATTGCAGCAATCCTGAGATCATGCCACATGGAAGTGCCGGCTGATCACTGAACCAAAGATCGGATATGTTCGGCTCTGTGATATAGTAACCCGGAAGCGATGACCTCATGTCACTTTCTTGTTACCCAGATATAAAAGGCGCCCTTTGTAAAAATGTAAAGCGTTCGATGATACTGATCTTGGTGTGATCAAATACTATTAAGGGCAGAGGAGGGATTTGGGGTCTTATAACAAGACAAATATAGACAAAAGAAATTTAAAGCAACAGTGTACAAAAAATAATTTAAGAAAAAATGCAGCACTGACAGGCACAGATTGGTAGCACTGACAGGCACTTTTGGGGCTACACTGATAATCGGTTCCCAGAATATCGGTGTAAATGTCTCCTTTCACAGTTGCCAGTTATCGGCAGTACTTTCCTCACGATGTGAAAGTGCTGCCGATAGCCAGAAAGTGTATTTACATGGTGACCAGCTGTGATTGGCCCATTACCGGGTCATAAGATCAGCTGTGCCCAAAGGACACAGCGATCACAGTGAGCGCAAGGTGCACGCCGCTGGGAGGACATCACATGGCATCCTCCCAGAAATGGAAGACCCTGTAGCCGTCATTTGGCTATAGTGCGGTCAGGAAGTGGTTAAGTGAGAGCTAGCAAAATAGGAAAGGCTTTGGGCTCTAATCACCGTACCAAAGTAAAGTATATTACAAAGTAAACCTGAGGCAGGTTTCTGGAAATGCTCGTTTGCCTGGCTATGGACTGACTGACATAAAGCCGGCCATACACTGTTGCGTTAAAAATGACTGTGCTATATTATATTTTATTTAACCGCCTCCCGACCGCCATATAGTAATATGACGACGCAAAGTGGTTCTCTCATTCAGGGAGGATGTCATATGACGTCCTCCCATTCTCACCGCGCATGAGCAGCTCAGAGAGCGCGATCACCGATCACGGAAAGAGCCGAAGATGTCGGCTCGATCATGTGATCAGCTGTGTCCAATCACAGCTGATCACATGTAAACAGGGAAATGCCGGTTATCGGCATTTCTCTCCTCTCAAGCTGTCACGCTGACAGCTCGTGAGGAGAAGAGAGCCGGTAATTGGCTTTCCGCGGATAGGCTGCACTGATGATCAGTGTAGCCCCAGCAGTGCCACCTGTCAGTGTCCACCAGTGCCTTGTGTCAGTGCTCATCAGTGCCTCGTGCCAGTGCCCATCAGTGCCACATCAATGCCACATATCAGTGCCCATCTGAGCTGCCTTTCAGTGCCGCCTATCAGTGCCATTCAGTGCCACCTATCAGTGCCATGCATCAGTGCTGCCTTTCAGTGCCCATCAGTGACGCCGGTCAATGCCCATCAGTGCCACCTACCAGTGCCTCCTCATCAGGGCCCATCAGTGCAGCCTATCAGTGCCCATCACTGCAGCCTCATTAGCGCACATCAGTGAAGGAGAAAAATCACTTAACAAAATTTTATAACAAAAACTAAAATGTTTTTTCTTTCAAAATTTTCAGTGGTTTGGGTTTAAGAAAAAATAAAAAAAAAACCCAAGGTGATTAAATAAAACCAAAATAAAGCTCTATCTGTCACACAAAAAAAATTATAAAAATTTCATATGGGTAGTGTTGCATGACCATGCAATTGTCAAAGTGCGACGGCGCTGGAAGCTGGAAATTGGCCTGGGCAGGATGGGGGTATAAGTGCCCTGTAGGCGAGGGGTTAAACAAATTGAAGTTTTCCTTTCACATTTTTCTTCCTCATTTCATAGATCTTTTTTTTTTTTTTTCCCCAAACAGGAGGGGATGCAGAGAATTGCATGAAAACATCCGTTGTTTGCAAATGTTCCTGGCGTTCTTGTTCTGGAATTTACGTTCTATGTATGTTATTTATTTTGACATTTAACTTGTTCAGTTCCCCTCTGGGACCTCTGATCCCTATTTGGGTTTGTGTTTACACCAAGACAGCTGTCCCAAATCTTGTGTATTCCATAAACTCCAATACAATTTCAGTGAACAGGACGTCCATATAAAGTGAAGAACGTGCTTTCGTCCGCCATTCCCACTGCTGAGTGATCCACCACCAATGATCACAAACCTCCTCACTCGCCAGATTCCATTGACTTCCTCCTTTTTTGGATCACGTCATTTAAATGCCAATGGAACACCGTTTGACCATTTGATGAGGAGGTGACAGCGGAGAGAGGTGTGGAGAGCAAGGAGGTCCTGGAGAGCTTTTTTGAACATTTTTTGTTTACCTATTATTGACGGTAGAAAGCAAGTGCCATCGGTAGTACATGTTTATTCTTCATCATTTTTCAGGTTTGAGACTTCTTGGTGAGCCATCTATATGACAGGTGAGAGTTGGTGCCAGGGATGGTCTGTATTGTGTGGACAGTTTGGTCAGATGCCGGGTCGTCCTGAAAAAGGATCATGCCACCCTCCTCAGATCATCTAGAGCCATCAAACAGGCTGGGGCTTTCAGAAGACAGGCTGAGCAGTTGAGGAGACAGGCTAAGGAGTCAAAAAGGCATGTTGAGGAGGAAGAGATGGTGGCTGAGCATTTCATATATTCTTAAAGAATAAGAATGCCACCCTGCATCGATCCCATATAATTATGAAGCATCGGGAAAACACATTTAAAACATGTGCTATTCACCTAGAAAATCAGGCCGAGAGATTAAGAAGGCATGGGGAGGAGGCAAAGATCGTGGCCAAACATATCATGCATGACAATGACAAGCTGAAGAAGGTATGAGGCACCAACATATGCAAACTCCATGCAGAGTGTGTGCTGACTGGGATTTGAATTGAGGACCCCAGTGCTGCAAGACAGATGTGCTGACCACTTTATATAGAATATGTATTATATTAAAAGATTATAAATGCTTTCATAAATTCTATTCACAGGTTGATGAGATGCCTGGTCGTCCTGAAAAATAACAATGCCACCCTCATTCAGTTTTGTGATATAAAGAAGCATCAGGCAAAAATGTTGAACACATCTATAAAGCAGATAAAAAAATCAAGCCGAGAGATTAAGAAGGCATGGAGAGGAGGCAAAGATCGTGGGCAAACATTTTTTTGTATGAAAATGACAAGCTGAAGGTGTGAGGCACCAACATATATGAAACGTAACTTGGTCTAGGCTTTTATTGTCTTTGCCCCCAGTGAGAAGATCCCCGCACTCCCTGTTAGGAAAGCCCCTTTTTAGTAAAATAGGGAAGGGTTAGAACCTCTGTCAGGCCATTATTACAGCATGTTTCTTCCTGTCCTAGTGACAACTCTTCTCATTCCTTTTCCTTCTGTCAGTCACTGACAGATTGCACCAGTAGGTGGTACACCAAGTGAATGGTTTCTGTCCTAGGAGGAGGGATGGACCCCTTGGAACTGTAATTTCATAGTTCCGTTTGTTATATCTGACCTCTAGCGTTCCCTTCTGTCTTGCACAGTTGCGCCGGCTCCTCTCCTGGAACGAAATTGCTTTCTGTGAGCTTCCTACATGGTGCATTAACCGCTCCCGACTGCCCTATATCAGAAATACTGCGACAGGGCGGCACAGGTGCGCAAAATCACGTATATATGTGATTCGTGCTCTCATTCGGTGTTTGCAGGCTGAGGGGCTCGCGAGCGCCCCCGCTGACCCGCCCATGCTATGATTTGATCCCCAAGAGATCAATCATCCGATTTAGGCCAGTGATGTTCGTCCTAAATCGGATGATCGATCCCTGCCCTGTCAGGGATCTTCCTGTACCTGTGTTGACATTAGACAAGTACAGGAAATGATGAAATCTCTGGGCACATTCCATCCCGAAGAAAGAAGATACAGCGAGTACAAGCAGCACACTTCCACACAGAACACTTTCAGGTCACATTTAACCCCGATTGCCCCTCCCAGTTAACCCCTTCACTGCCCTGTCACCGGTGTCATTAGTACAGTGTACAGATTTTTTGCTGATCACTGTATTTCTGTCGCCGGCGACTGCAGATACCGTTAGCGTCACTCCCAGATGGTGTCAGAATGCCCGTCATTACACCAGTCATCACATTTAACCCCTTGATTACCAGGAACACAATCACATACACATTAACCTCCATTGCTAGTATAGTGTCTGAACGGATCAATATTTTTGATCAGATCGGCACTAAACCAGCATTCACGTTAGTCTAGTTTCCCCCAAAATGCAGCGTTAGCAGGATCAGACCCGGCACCTGCGTTTAGCCCCTACACTTACCCCTCCCCCAGCAAGTGCAGTGCCAGTAGATCACCGTTACTTGATACATTGCACACAAAACCGTTGCGTTTGCAGAATCAGGCCTGATCTGTTAGCATTTGCTGGTACATTTTTTGTAGCGGTTCAAGCAGTCCCTGACAGCCAGGCGCTCTTTTTCCCGTGAGTTGCACTAGGTACCTGTAAATTTAGTGGCCAAAATGTCAATGGAAAGGTACTCTAATAAAGAGGCCTACAGGATTCTGAACATGTCAGGTGAGAGTGAAGGGGAAGACTCCCTGACAGAATCCGCCTCAGAATACGAACCTATAGGCAGCAGCGGCACCCTGACAGATGGCTCAGACAAAGGAGAAGAGGTCCCTGCTAAGGTCAGGCATACCTGAACCTGTTCCCAGATTGCTGAGATGTTACAAACGCATGATGACTCTCATATGTAGCAGAGTGCCAGTACTAGTGCCGCTCTACATTTTGGTGGACTGGCGAGCACCAGCGGCCTAGTACATCCTGGTCTTTCACATACCAGCACTGCAGTATGACTTGGTGACGTAGCGAGTCCCATAAATGCAGTACAAGTTGGTGTGGTGGCGAGCACAAGTATTGTCCCGCAGACACCAAGAATTCGCACACAGACCCGTACAGCTCCTTGTATCCTTCCGGATGTGCTTGCAAATTCCGCTTGGCAGGCCACAAATTCTGCAGCACCCCAGTCACTGCCCAACCCAGAATTCAGGTGGAAAAAGCAAATCTAACTACTCCCCTTGATTATTTGGAGCTGTGTTTCACAGAAGATCTGTATGCATTGATTGTGGATCAAAACTACTTATATGCACAACAGTTTATCGCCGCCAACCCAAATTCAAACCTTGTCAGACCATTCGCATGGAAACCTATCACGGTTTCCGAATGTAATGTTTTGGGCCTAAAACTCAAAATGGACATTATTAAAAAAAATGAATTGTGGTTGTATTGGTCCGCAGACCCGATTCATCATATGCCCGTGTTCTCTGCTGCCATGGCTAGGCATAGATATGAGAGTATAATGTGATTTATGCATTTCAATGACAATACGCTCTGTCGTCCTCGGGGTGACCCTGAATTTGATCGGCCCCACAAAATTCGGTCCCTCATAAATCACCTTAACCACAAATTTGCAGATGTCTATACTCCCCAGCAAAACATCTGCGTTGAGGAGTCCCTCCATTAATTTTTTTGGCCGCCCTGCATTCAAACAATTTCTCCCCAGCAAGAAAGCCAGATATAAGTAGGAATTGGGAAACCTGTCCTCCCTAATCCCCCCCCCCCCCACCCTGTCCCATGTAGCATGGGATGTTGCTAATGGGTCGCTGGGCTAAACGCAGTTCACATTCCCCAGTGGCTGTAGCTGTACCCCCAGATAGTTGGCCACCCCCTCCGCAGTCCTGGGGAAGAGGAGCTTCGGGTGCACTGCTGTATGGTCTCCTTCCTCCTCCCTTCTCAGAAGCCAGGGGCTGCCACAATGTGCTATGATGGTACTCCTGTACCCTTTAGATATGGGATGGTGGGGAGATGTGGAGGCTCCTGGTTCCTCACCTTGCCTGGGACCTGGTTATTAATTTTGCTTACCATGCAGTCAGGCTTCTCGTAACTTTAGGACAAGGCTTTGTGGCCTACTGGTACTCCCGGTGTCATTTTGCTAATGGACTGGTGTTCTTTCTGCAGACCGCTCAGTGAACTGGAGCCCTGCTCCGGATGGACGATGCTGTGGGCCGCTTTCTGCAGTGAGCGGTGGGGCCCTGTTTTCTTTATGGCATTGCCCCTTTCTTTCTGCCTCCCCTCCTCCCATGGCAAAAAGGAGCCCACCTATGGTACTGCGGGTGCCTGGAAGGATCTGCTGTGGCTTTAGCAGCAATTCCGGCATATTTTGGAACATTCTTGCATAACTGCATTTTTCGGTGTAGATCCCATAGCCATCCCGGCAGGCAGTACAAAAGCTGAAGGGAATTTTGTACTTATTGAGCATTTTGGGCCCCCTTCCCCCATTGCCAAGATCATGTCCTGCTGCTCCCAGGAGCCATTAGAGGGGAGCGGAAGACCATAGCGAGGGGGGCACACTCATCCCTTCAAATATGTTAAAGTGTAGGTCATGGCAATAAAGAAAACCAAAATATTTTTGTACATCTTTGCAAAACAAGATTGGAAAGCTCCCAATCAAAAGTATGCATCGGGAGCTTACTGATCCCCACCGGCTACCATGTTGGGAGCTCTTAGGTGTGCAGGAGACCAGCGTGGCATCAGCCATCTACTGATCACTGGTGCAATACTTTCCAGGCTCCTTTGGACAAAAATATTAAATGCACATTTTTTAACTGCAAAAAAATGAACATTTATCATTTTTGTCCAATAAGAGAACTTATTCTTTTAAATTGTCAAGTGTTTGGGCATGAATTCAGTTCATTAGGCAGAATAATCATTTATTTAGGCCATTAAGATACATTAAGTGCTCGCCATGCCTCGCATTATTGCACGCTTAGATGCGTTTACATGCATCAAGTGTTTTTTCTGCCGAAATGCTGCTGCTCCTGGATATGCTGACAGTGTTTTTCTGCTTCTAAACACCTATAAATGCCTATGTGTGCATGGAGACATAGGCTAACATGCAGGGCATTTAGCGACAAAAACACCAGACGCCCCTAAAAGCAGCTTTTTTAATGCCCAGTGTGCATGAGGCCTAAAACTTTCCAGTGCCTGGGGTTCAGCGCTGTCTTCCTGCAGCCAGTTCTTCTCTCTGCTGTGGGTCCCCGGCGCCCCCATCTTTGATAGGAGAGCTGGCTGTGGCTTCTTGAGAAACCAGTCTACTCCCCACTGTGCATGCGCAAACTCCGTGCTGCATTTTGAATCATCCTGCAGCCTCCTGGGACATGTGATGTGTCCCGGGAGAGATGCGGGCAAAGGGCACTATCTTTGCGTAGGCAAAAATTGTGAAGGGGGTGTGGCAACAAATAAAAAATGGTACCCCCTCATCTAAAAAAACAAACATATCTTGGTTACAGGCGAAGGGGGGGGAGGGAGCAAACCAGCAGAACATCACTTTTTGAGTGAAGTTCTGCTTTAAAGGGATAAAAATGTGCATGTGTTCATGAGCTGTACAATAAAATATAGTACATACATCGAATTTAAACTGACCAATGCCTTTGTTTTTAATGCCTCGCAAATAAAAGCTGCAGAGCTTATTGTCTGCAATGTGTTACAGGAAAACCAGGAGATGAAAAAACTCCTCGAAGATGCAGATATGATTGTTACATCTGATCTTCAGAGGCTTAGAGTACTGGAGCAGAGGAACCGAGAGCTTTTGGCACAGCTTGAGGCCACTACACAAAGTAAGTGACACCAGAATATAAACTGCCTGATTGCAGCAATCCTGAGATCATGCCACATGGAAGTGTCGGCTGAAGGGCATGCTGGGAGGTTA
This sequence comes from Staurois parvus, assembly GCF_062004578.1. Taxonomy (NCBI): domain Eukaryota; kingdom Metazoa; phylum Chordata; class Amphibia; order Anura; family Ranidae; genus Staurois; species Staurois parvus. The sequence continues at coordinate 307,805 of NW_028319349.1, forward strand.
ATTGGCTCCTGTGTAAATTGGCCCTAGTATGTGTATGTATGAATGTGAGTTAGGAACCTTAGATTGTACTCCCCTTGAGGGTTAGGTACTGATGTGAATGTACAAGATTGTACGCCCCTTGAGGGTTAGGGACCCATGTGAATGTACAAGATTGTACGCCCCTTGAGGGTTAGGTACTGATGTGAATGTACAAGATTGTACGCCCCTTGAGGGTTAGGGACCCATGTGAATATACAAGATTGTACGCCCCTTGAGGGTTAGGGACCCATGTGAATGTACAAGATTGTACGCCCCTTGAGGGTTAGGGACCCATGTGAATGTACAAGATTGTACGCCCCTTCAGGGTTAGAGACCCATGTGAATGTACAAGATTGTACGCCCCTTGAGGGTTAGAGACCCATGTGAATGTACAAGATTGTACGCCCCTTGAGGGTTAGGGACTGATGTGAATGTACATTATATATGTAAAGCGCTGTGTAAACTGATGGCACTATATAAATAACTGTAATAAAATGTTTTGGCTTTTACCGGAAAAGTTATTTGCATACAATTTCATCAATTAAAGTAAATTTAAAGGCAGTTCTGTCATTTGTATTTATTTACTGATACCTCCAGGGTGCCCATCTTGTATGTAGTTTCTATATGTAACGAGTCAGGTATGTAGGCAGGAGTTCATTCTTCTGGTTCCATGCTTGTTCTGGATCACTGAAGCAGTGGGGAATGAGCCAAGGCTTAAGATATAATGGCCCTGGATCCAGGACCTTTGGGCCCCTTTCACACGGGCGTTACGTTTTTTTTTCATGAGTTCAGTTACGTTTTTTCTTTAAAAAAAAAAAAAAAAGTAGCAGATTTCATCCGTTTACATCCTTTTTTTGTCTGTTTACATCTGCTTTTAGCTCGTTTACATCCTTTTTTTTGGCCGTTTACATCCTTTTTTTGGCCGGTTACATCTGTTTTTGTCTATTTTAACAGAAAAAAATTGGGGTCTCTTCTGTTCAAAAAAGCATGTTAACGGATGTGGACATTAACGGATGTAAACAGATGATCATCCGTTTACATCCGCTACACCATAGAAATGCATGATGCCCGTTTTTCATCCGTGAACGGATAGATGAATAACTGACATACGGAATGCCCGGGTGAAATGGGTCTTACAGTAAATCTATGATGAAAAACATATGCAGAGTTTGATAGGAGACACTGATCTGGAGCAAGCCTGTAGTCGGCAAAGTCTTACGTCCCAAGCTTGTTTTCTCCAAGTCACTGATTCACCAAGTAGTAAACCCAGAATCAGGAGGACCGTTCTGGAGCCTACACCTAACCGAAGTGCCAGCTGATCACTGAACGAAGATCAGATCGGCTTTGTTCAGCTCTGTGATATAGTAACTCAGAAGCGATGACCTCATATCACTTCCGGGTTACCCAGATATCAAGAGCGCCATTTGTAAAAATGTCAAGCGTTCGATGATACTGATCTTGGTGTGATCAAATACTATTAAGGGCAGAGGAGGGATTTGGGGTCTTGGAGACCCCAGATCTCTCCATAAAGAGTACCTGTCACATGTGATTGCTGTCACAACGGATGTTTCCATTTCTTTTGAACGGTGGATGAAAGCACGTTCTTCACTTTATATGAACTGCCTGTTCACTTCAACTGTGTTGGAGTTTATGGAACACACGATTTGGGACTTTTGCACTTGTATAGGATATGTGGATTTGTTTTAGAATTATTTGCAGTCATTTATTTGAGGTATAAAAGTTTTTCTGAACATTTTTTGTTTACCTATTATTGACGGTAGAAAGCAAGTGCCATCGGTAGTACATGTTTATTCTTCATCATTTTTCAGGTTTGAGACTTCTTGGTGAGCCATCTGTATGAAAGGCGAGAGTTGGTGCCAGGGATGGTCTGTATTGTGTGGACAGTTTGGTGAGATGCCGGGTCGTCCTGAAAAAGGATCATGCCACCCTCCTCAGATCATCTAGAGCCATCAAACAGGCTGGGGCTTTCAGAAGACAGGCTGAGCAGTTGAGGAGACAGGCTAAGGAGTCAAAAAGGCATGTTGAGGAGGCAGAGATGGTGGCTGAGCATTTCATATATGACAATGACAAGCTGAAGAAGGTATGAGGCACCAACATACATGAAACCCGTAGATGAACATTGCTGGATATTTATGCACAATACATCTGGTGCGGTTTGGCACCTGAATAATGTGAGTGGCCACTTTATATGTTTTAGTAAAATAGAGTTTTGAAAGGATAAAGCACTATTGTGTTTTATTTTTTTTCACCATGTATGCTGAGAGGAGGAGGAGGAGGGATTAAGGAGAGTGGTGATCTGTGAAGGAAGATTCCATTGCCAGGATACACCGGTTATATGTCCGCTTCAAGGGACACATGCGGTTTTTTTGACCTAACTTTTTGTAAGGTCAAAAACTCCAGGTGAGGGAACATCCGGTGTTTTTGGAGGAGGATTTAATCACATGAAGATGAAACATGAAATGTACTATCGTTGAAGAAATCACTATTCAGAGACTTTTTTTTTTTTTTTTTTTTTAATGATTTATAGTCAAGATTATATATTGATAGATGTTTACACATTTTTGGGTTTATTAATGTGTGTTGTAGGAAGTGTGGTACTGTATCTATAGGATTCCTATTCCTTCAAGTAATACATTTTCTCTTTGGTTCATTGACGGACACACCTCCCCAGACAGAAAACTTTCCTCCCCCCCTCCCCTTTCTACCCCGTTGGTCCCTTGGCCCACCACTGAGTGTCAGGAGGAAGCTGGTACGGTTTGCCTGCCGGTGCCCCCTGCTGCTGAGCATTTATGTGGCTCCCTCCAGGTCCCAGAGGGGGATGGTGAGCAGGGGTAGGCTCCTGGCACACAGAAACGTTCCAGGAGGGAAATCAAGGAGTTGAGGCCCACGAGTGGTGAGAGTGCAGGGGAGGCATCTACTTCTAGAGATGGCTGGCAGGCTAAAAGAAAAAGGAGGAGGAAGAAAACCAAGGGGACTGAGGAGCAAGCTAGTGGGCCACAGTCTGGTGGTTCTCAAGGGCCCCCGGATGATGGTATCCTGCATCTCAGTAATGCATTTTCTGTATTGTCCTCCTCAGAGGACGAGCAGTCCTCTGTCCATGAAATGGATGCAGTCGATTAAACTTTTTATAAGTCTAGGTTGAGCATGACCAACTTAATCACTAAGAATGGCTGTACCCGCTCCATGTCGACTTGCGACCCTTAATGTCGCAAGTATTCGCTCTACGGTGGCTCGCTACATAGCCTTCGATTTTCTCAGCCGAGTTGAAGCTGACATTTTGTTTTTGCAAGAGACCTGGCTAGCATCTGTGGCGGAGATGCATCTAGCAAAGAGGGAGTGGAGGTATGGGCCCTCCCTCTGGTCTCTTGCGGCCGAGCCCTGTAGTGGAGTTGCGGTCCTTTTTAAGACCGGTTCGGTGGCATGTCGACGAGTGATTGAGGTGGAAGTTGTCAGATGTCTATTCGTAGACGCTGTCGTGGGGGGGCAATCCCTTCGCCTCATAAATTTCTACGGCCCTCAGTCTAAGAGGGCGAGGAAGAGCCTCCTCACGGCAGTCAAGCCTTATCTTTTTACGTCCCAGCAGGTGGTCTTCAACACCATCACTAGGCCGAAGGACAGGGCAGGTGCCGGAGGCCCCCTGGGATAAGATAGCATCTTTTTGAATAGAGTAGTTAGGGAGGCCGGCTTGGTGGATGTGCACGTTCGTCACTTCCCCAACCTCACTGGTTTCACATACGCCCGAGGTAGTTGTAAGAGTAGACTAGATATGTTTTTTTTGAAGGGGGACTCTGTCTTTGTGGGCCCTGTGCTACAAACGGTAGAGTTATCCGATCACGTTTTGCTATCCGTCACTCTGAACGTTGCCGAGACCCCTCAGAAAGGGCGGGGCTTGTGGCGCCTGAACGTGACGCTGCTGGAGGACTTTGAGGCCTTTTACACGGATCAGGCCTCGCTCCTTGAGAGCGGCTGTTCCCGCCTCGAATGGTGGGAAGCAGGGAAGAAGAGATCGGAGGGCTTCTTCTGTGGGGTCTCAAAGTATAGAGCAGTCTCCAAGTACCGAGCCTACCTGGGGCTGCGAAGGCAGCTGGACCGCCTGGTGTCCTTGGGAGGCTCCCAAGAACAGATATCCACTCTAAGGCTTCAACTAAGGGAGTGCCAGTATGACCGTCTCGCCTCCCTCGTTCTTGAGAGGTTCTATGGGAAGTATAACTCCCCGGATCCTTACAGAAACTGCGGTGAGGCGACGAGTTCGAAGGTCATACGCGGCCTGATTGACACTTCAGGAGTCCTGGTTCGGTCCAGGCCGGGAATTCTGGGTGTGGTCACAGACCACTTTTCGGGCATCCAGAAGCGGAAGCGCTTAGACATGGAGAAAGCCAGACGTTTCCTTGACGAGACACCGCTGCCGGCGGTGTCTGACTTTCCTAACTCTTTGACAGAAAGGATTTCAGTGGCGGAAGTAGAGCAGGCCATCGACTCATTGTCATCCAAAAAGACGCCGGGACCTGACGGGCTCTCGGCCGAGTTTTACAAAACCTTTAAGAGTCTGTTGGCTCCTCACTTGACGGAGGTCTTCAATGCATGTTTGGCCAAGGGGCTGCTGCCTCCCTCAATGAGAAGGTCGGCCCTAATCCATTTGTCAAAGGGAAAAGATCCGTCTGTGCAAAGCTTTTTGGATGGGGAGGGAGGGTGAGGAATTTCCACTCCCGGACGCTTTCCCCAAGTCTCAACCGGAAATTAAAATCCTTGGCATCCTTTTCGGCCCTGCGGATTACTCCACACGAAATTGGGAGCGCAGACTGTAGGATGCCACCCGGAAAGTGTCAGCCTGGAAAGGCTGAAAGCTGTCCTTCAGGGAAAGAGTGAGCCTTGTCAAAACTTACCTGCTGCCTGAATTTTTATTTGTCAGCTACGTATGTCTTTTGCCAGCACCCCTCTATGCGCGGATCTGTAGTCTGTTCTTCCAACTACTGTGGGGAAACAGACTTAATCTGATCAAGAGGGAGGTCACGTACCTACGGAGAGAGCTAGGCAGGTTGGACATGGTCCACCAAATAGTGTTCTACACTACCATTTTTATTAAACACAACTTACAGTCCATCTTTAAGGACGAGCCCTCTCTGTGGGAACGTTTGTGCAAGGACTGGCTACTGCTGTTCTTGAATGAATGGGAAGGGGGAGGCAGGCCTGGTGATCTGAGAAGAGCACATCGCTGCCTCCCATCCTATGTCCCACAGGCTTTGAAGGTACTGAGGCGGTGGCGCATAACTGCCCTGGAGGTAGGGTCCACTGGTCGGCACGAGCTATACCAGAGGATCATGTCATCGGACATTTTGAAGCCACTGGCCTTGAGACACTGCCCAGACAGTGTCCTAAGGGAGGGGCTAGCTCTCCTGAATTCTCCAAGAATTCCGCTAAAGTTTTGGGATCTCGCATGGAGGTCTTTCCATGGAAGACTTTATGTCCGTGCGAACCTAAAGTACAGAAACCTAGAGGACAGGGGCTGTCCTCGACCGGAATGTGGGGGGGGGGGGGCACTGGAGACCATGGACCACTTTTTGGTCCAGTGCCCTTTCAATGCGGAGGTTCACAGGGGGGTAGGGGATGCCATTGGCTATCCCCGCTTCTCCTCTCTGTCTCTTCCCGAGCGGGTGTACGGCAACTTCAGAGTGAGGGAAGGTTTTGAGTTGCCTACACTTTATTTAGTTAGCATAGTCACGCTTTTCTACACTTGGCACGCACGCTGTCTTCTGTCCACTAGGGACAAAATCCTGCCTGTCCAGGAGATGGTGAGAGACACTTTTGGTGAGCTGATGAAGGTGCTTCATCTGGAAAGGAGCAGGGTTGGGCCGGAAAGGAGTGCCTGTTTATGGAGGGGTTTCCACTTCCAGCCTCCTTAAAGGTACCAACGCTGCCCCTTGTGGTGCTTGCTTTGCTTTCTTTGCTCTGCTTGGCCATCTATCTTTCCACTCCCCTAGATTCTGTACTCTGTTTTTGAAATAGGGCTGCAGACGTCTAAAGGCTTAAATGCTCTGCCTTGGCCTAGGTAGATTAGTGGTTTATATGTCAAGAACGAAGCATCTGTGAGAATACGCAGCAGCCTTGGCCCGAAACAGGGGCTGTAAAAACGCCCATTTATGTGGTGAGGCGCTGTGTATAATTTCTAGGTCGCTTTCTTTCACCTTATTGTAAGTAAGAAAGTCATTTATTTATGAAGTTATGACTTATAACAACTGATAAGAAATGCAAACAAGAGCAAGGGCTGTAAAAACGCCCAGTTACATGGCGGGTAGTTGTGAAGAAAAATTTGGAAAGCTTATTTGACATCGTTGTAAATAACTATACTAATGACGGTATGATTTGTAAATATAAATTAATGATATGACACATATTGCTATATGAAACTATATGAAAGTAGCAGTTTTCAAATTAAAAATATTTCCAGCTCCAATAGCGTATATTAACGTTGCTGCAGTTAAAAAGCTCGTAGTTGGATCTTGGGATCGAGCTGGCGGTCCACCGCGAGGCGAGCTACCACCTGTCCCAGCCCCTGCCTCTCGGCGCCTCCCCGATGCTCTTGACTGCGTGTTTTTTTTTTTTAATGATTTATAGTCATGATTATATATTGATATATGTTACCTTATTCCCTGGGATTTTTTAAAATCAACGGCTCGGCAGGGCTGGGCGACCGTCTGGATATTCTAGATCCGGTGGTCACGCCAGTCTGGCCAGCGAGCATGCACACACCTTTAGTTCTGGGTTGGCCGTGACAAAGCCCCATCCTAGACTGGGGTCACCAGTGAGTTAAATGTCTAGCGGGGTCAAATATGACTGGGCCCTGGAGTCTGTGTCACAGTGTCACCCTGGCAGACAGACCCCCTACTTCAGTGGTGAGGTGGATCTGTCTCGGGAGTGTTACCCGCAACCCCAGTGGATTGGTATGTAAACGCTTCCCTCCCCTCCTCTGGCATGCACAGGTACTTTCTTGGGGTGGTCGGTCCCTATGGGTTCCCCTTCCTCCCCTGCAGGGTCTGTGTCTCCTACCACCCTCTCCCCCATCCTGTCTGTGTCCTTTGAAGGTATTTTTTATGTTTAGAAACAGCCAAAAGTCGCAGGCTGCTAAGTCAGGGGAATAAGGTGGTTGGTCAAGTTTCAGA